>NC_045559.1:112458674-112758674 GCF_009819795.1 Aythya fuligula
ACCTAAGATTTACTAACTGTGATTTTCATATCACTTAATCCCATTCAAAACTCTAACAAACTACTTTCTCAAAGGTATCTCACAACTCATTCACAAGGGTCATCTATGTGATGATGAAAGAACGTATAGCACAACCCTAACCAATGTTTAAAAAACACCAAAGAGCATTTTAGTGGAATATTCAGTGAAAGGACATTAAATGGAAGGAGAGAAAACAGCAATGTTAAAATTTAGGCCCCAATCTACTTGGTATTACTTTTGTTATGTAACTAGCTCAGAAAATAACTTGTGTTAGAAAATGTATGCAATCTCCTAAATATGAACATTTAATACTTTAAACATTCGTGGTTTTTTTTTGCAAGATTAACAATTGAAGTCAATCTCCAAGTAAGAAGTTGTCACATTAGGTTTTTGCACCTCTTATATATTGGCATTTATACACGATTAATTAATATTCTGTAAACACAAAGATCTCTCTTTTGTGTCCTATTTCATAGACAATCAGCATTTTTGACTGGGTATCTTGTAGGTGACAAACAAATAAAAGAGAAAAACGTTTCTTTCCAAACACTGTGAGCATTTCTATAGCTGTGAATTCCTATCAGAAATCTTACTCAAGATGGTTTGGATCACTGTCTTACCCATCCAGAAGATTCATTGTTGTGGTGGTAACTTCAGTAAAGAGAAGAATCTTTCCAAGCTTCTTTGTTTGCAGATTCTGTTGATACGTCTCCAGGCTGAAATGTTCTGATGAGAAGTTTCCCATCTCAGTGATGACTGACATCAGAGACGGAGTTGTCTCCATTTTTGATTCACAAGATGAAACAAATTTAAGAGACACTTTGCTGGATTCCATTAATCCTTCAGCATTTACATTTTCCTCAAGCCATTTCAGGAATGCAAGATGGATTTCCTGTGGACAAGGGAAATAAAGTAAGACATAGAAATGCAGACCAACATACAGAAAGATATACAAACATTCTTCTGAGAATATTTACATTCAATAAACCACCTTCTGCTTCAAAATGAGGAAAAATAACGCCATTTCTTTTTTGAAGATCAACTGCTGCTGCTTGTTCTACTCTGGCCTGACCTGACTATTGGGTACACTCTTCTTAATCTTGAGACCACGCTCCTTTGTGGGTTGATTAGGCTTAAACTTGTGGTGGTTCTGCTAGGTACCGAAACATGGAGTGCATATTATGCACTTCTGTTTATGCAGGTTTTTCAACATGCTAAATTTCTCTGCTACAAGCCTCTCAAAGCATCTCTAAGGCTTGATTTGAAGGATAAAGCAGCAGCTAAGAAAAACATTTACTGATTTCTCAGCGGAATCTCCACTAAAAGGAGTACTTTCAGCTAACAGAAGCTTCACAACTATTACCTTACTCCAAAGTGGCTGTTTAAAAAGCTAGCTAAAGCAGAAACATATAACACAAGAAGGCACATAACTAGGAAAACTTTATACCAGTGTACAAAATGGAGTTGTAAGTATGCTCCCTTGTCACAGCCAATGGCACAGCTGGTAGACATTTCTTTGCAAAATATTTTCAGTGTGAAATACATGTATATGATACACAGATATAATTTATTATATCTAATACAACTAATTTTACATATCTACATGCCAAACCTTTTATTTCCCTCTCCTTTATTTTAGGTTATTTAGAAGTGTGTTTTATTGAATGTGAAACAAAGAGATGAATTACTGTGATTATTACCTGTCTGGTAACTCCCTGAAACAACTGTTAGACATTCATAGAACTCTTTCTCAAGATACCTAAAGTGTTTTTGAGAGATTTGGTATGAAATTTTTGCCTTTTCTGTAGAAACTGCAAGTTAACAGCCCACAAACACAGATGCTGGGACTTCTTTTTTTCGAAGTATGTAGCTTACATTTTGAAGAGCTCTGCTCCTTCTAGAAACAAAGCAGTCTCTATCACACATACATAACTTCTCAAATAAAAAGTTAAACTGAATTAGATGGAAGCTAAACAGAAAAAAGAAGAACTAAAAGTAAAAGCTACTGAACCGCTGATTAAGGCTATCAATAATTTACATAGCAGATTTGAACTGAAAGAATATTTTGAGAGCAAATGTATATGAAACACAAGAAGATACTGGAATATATGGACAAATGACTCCTTAAAATATTAAAAGATGAGCACAGCAACCCAAATTGCACCTGAGGGCACAATTCTAAATCTGGCCCTCATAATTACACTCTCATTTTCAGAATAATAGCTATTTTGGAAGATCTATATGAAACCACAAAAAACGTATAGTCTTTTTCTACCAAACGTAATGTATTAGTGATTCTTGCCCTCAAATTTTCTAAGAAAACATTTGTCCTTTAAATAAAAAACTTCTCATAGATGCACAGTTTCTACCCAAGTATGTGCCCCTCCTTCCTGTTACTGCAGGATCTGGGAACCTCAGTTCTGAGGGTTTCCTATACTAGTCTAAAGACTAACTCTCTTGCCCTTGAACATGATGTCCCTGAGCTGCAGTCCAACTCTTTCAAACCCACAAACTGCAATTAAGAGCAATCTTCCTATAAATAGTTATCTATCCAAGGAATTACTCCAATTTTCCAAATCCCATTGTTGTATCTTAAAAAGCAACGAGAAAAGTGGTCCTGTTTCTAACACCTTTCTATGGATTTTCCATACTCGGAAACTACACTTTCTCAAGTTTCACATGGACACTGCTTCTTGTGTGACATTCTTTGTATGCTGAATGTCAGCAGACTTACTGGTTTGCAGCCCTATAGTACGACATTTACCCTCTGCATTATATTCTTTCAAGTGATTTTTCCCCCATAGTTTTTTAGTCATACGACATACTGAGCATAACACGAAGAAAGGAACGTTCTTTTTCCAAACGCAATCAAGCACTAGCTTCTAGGACAAGACAATCTAAGAATGACTCAATAGGTAAATTTTAGTTACAGATAAACCACTTCTCATTTCTGCATTTTGTAAAGCTCCATTAAACTCTTTGCATTTAACTTGTTGCCTAAAATATGCTTTAAATATTTTCTTCCATTTTTTTGCATCATACGTGATGATGTGGCATTAAAGGTTTTATGAGCACTTCTTTGAATTAATCTGCATGAACCACTTGTATCTTTACTCCGTGTAATATCATAGCCTCAACAGACTCCTACTAAATTCTTTACACACTATCCTTCTTGTTTTACACACACAGTAACTTATTAGCTGTAACTGATATTTAGAAAAATTACAGCTTTAGTTCTTGTAAGGGAGTATATCAAAACTGTGCTTAAGCAGAAAGCGTGTTTTCCTGTTGCTTTCTGAACACAGAATTTCATTTAGCATGATTGTCTGAACATGCAATTCCTAGACACAAAACCGTAATTTTAACTCCCATAAGGATGGATTTACAGACTTACCAAAACAGGCATTAAGTTAAAAAGTAAAGATGCTTAAAGTACTCTTACATTTAAGCAAAGAATGAAAGTGCTTGTTACTATACATCAGAAAGTCCTGCGTACTTTTGCCACAGCATACTTTCTGAAAAGACTGAAATAACTTAGATTTATGTGTAATGTCACATTACTACAGATATACCACACAATTCCTAACATTTATCCTCTTGAGTGTATTCTTTCATGCAATTTTTCCCCCATAGGTATTTAGTTTACATAAATTCATTTTATTGTTTCTAATGCATATTGAACTATTTAAGATTTGTTATATTTGTATAATTATGAAGCTATTTTTTTTTGCGTAATGTATACATACTTTTAAAGCTGATCAAAAATATAAACACAAATACTAGATAATCAAAAACTGCATTTGATTTTTAGATATTTCTGTAAGAAAAAAACAGTTTTCATTTTTAGCAAATTCTCAAGTCGTGTCCAAATACACACTAGGAAAGTTCATTTTTACTTCAGAAACTCAAAGTTACAGAAACACAGATGCTGAACCAATGCTTTACTGTCCTCACTATTATAATGGCACAAAGAGAAGAACATTGTCATGTAATGAAATAAATATATACAACAGCCAGGGCTAACCTTTGCCTCAACTCCATTGGAAAAGAATATAATCACGTCAGAAACAGAACTGTGCAATTTGTTGCTAAGCTCAGGATGCAGCTTTGAATTCAAAACGGGGAACCTAACACCATTTACTGGCTGTAGGCAGAAAGCAAACCTATCCCCAGCTGCGTGCACCGTTCTGCAGCAACCTCTGGTGGCCATTTAAAAGTAAAAGTGTTGGTTCCAAGAACTGCCTGGCCTTACATACCTCTGGGACCAGATCAGGTGTGTCAAAAGGGAAAGGAACACCCAAAATCCTGGCTGCTGCTTACCCTGGCCTGTAGCTCATTATCAAAATCCTAAAACATGCAGGTACAAACTTTAAATGAGTATGCAAGCAAAAGAGCTGTAGCTGTCACAGATTCAGGCACCCACAACCCTGTCTGCAGCTACTTACACATATAATCATGCTGGAGTCGATACTATGCGTATTATCCGTAATATACTTCATAAGTATAGTAACTACATGTTTTAGGGTGGCCTAAATATATCTAAATATATCTAAAATTGTTATTCATCATTACTGCATCATTTTTGGCAGGGAGAATGCAAGTCAAGACAAATTAATTGCCTATGTATAAAACCATTCTCTTCTCAAATCAATTTGATATGTGCATTCTCCAAACAAAAGATACTGCCACCTCCTTTCTTAAAGGAACAATGAAATTTGACATTTTGGCTGAGTGACTAGATGGCAGGAGGCTAAATCAGCTTTTCACGGTTAAAATAGTCAACTAGAAAATTATCATCTAGAACAGGAAAGATTTCTAGTCATAGCAAAAGCACAATGTATTTTCAATGCATTGTAAAAAGCAACTATAAAAAGCAGAAAAGCACTGTACCAACAGGAACCAGCCACCACTTCTCACTAAGAAATTCTCCCCACATGCTCCAAAGTGCAACCTGAATTCCACAGGGCAGGAGCATGGAAAGAAGCAGCATCTCATGGTGGTGACAGCCTCACTCATCTGGTACTGAGAGGCAAACATATGAAAAAGCAGAGTTTTGATTGTTGGACTCAAAGTGTCACTAACTGGGAAGTTGTTCTGAAGCGGGTAGTGAAATACAGTAGATGTCAATTCACAAAATCCATAGAAATGAGGAGCTCAGCTACTGCACACTATGTACCCTCAGCTCCTCCACCGATCAGCACAAAAGTTTATTAGGGTCACTGTATCAAGGGTTGGAGGGCTGACGCTGTAAGTTGTTGAACTAAAGTTTAAATGGTAATTGCGGTGTAAAGAAGGAAGAGTAAAAGCTGTATTTTGTTAATGATTTAACATCTGCTTTCTATGATTTTAAGAGTTTGGTCAGGTGTGTGAAGAAACCACTACATAACAGTTCTCCTTTGCTGTTTAAAAATCTTTTTTTTTTTTTCTTGGTAATCATTAGTTTCCTTTTTTCCTAATGCTTATTTAGCAGTTGAGATTGAACAAAAAGGAAAAAAGAAGCAGACATAAGATCAAAAACCAGCTGCATATGGACCCTTCTCTGCTGTAGTATAAAATAACAGAAAATTATAGCTCCTGACGGAGATGATTTTATTTGCACCTGGGCTCTATCAGCCAATGAGACATATACACAAAGCACATAAACTTTTAGTTAAAATGGTTACAAATAAACCCAAATCCAAGATTTTATTCTTATATTCTATTTATATGTATCTTTTAAAATTCATTTTCTTATTCTTATATATATGTTCATAGACAGATATATACTTCCCCCTCTCCCCCTCCCGATCCCACCAGGCATATTTGGGAGCTGCTCTTTTCTACCGAATTCTGTAACGATAAATCTTAAATTTTATATCAACGGAATTCTTTGTTGAGACAAAACTCCAGTCACAGCCTAAATTCATTTGGTTTTTATTAAAAACATGAAGGCGAAACTAAATGAAAGCTAAAAATATAATGCCATAAAATGAACAAACATTACGTATCAGTTAGTTAGCTCTCTACTTGCTTGGAAGGAAAAATGAGGCAAATTTAACTAGTGATGCTCTACCAGTGACACAATATTATGACTGTAGTATAATAAAGTATTTTAGCTGTTGCGTGTAGAGAAAGTAAGGCCAAGTATTCCCCTTCTGAATACATAGCTGGGACATTTAACTATTTTTCTTCTTCCTTTTCAGAAAATCTAACCCTTTCCTGTGAACAGCCTCTGGTTTTGCTTCGCTGTACTTCAAGAAGTCTGCAGTTAATGTATTGATTGACATATTATTAATTGATGTATCAACTAAATCACGTAAGGCTATATGCTTATTAACTCCAAACAAATGGATATTACACAGGCACAAAGCACTGATCTTTTGGAGGAGAACATGAATAGCTCGTTTTGAGTATAAGCACCTTAACAGACACCACACCTTCATATGGCTAACCTGCTTTTTTCTGAATTGGCCATTTTCAAATGAGTATTACTTGTTTCAGATATGATCTTAAATATCCATATTGCACAGGAATTCTTCTATAATAGCACTGATGGAAAAGAACACGTTTTAATAAAGAGACCACAGCACTTGGAATCTGATTTCAAATTTAGAATATAAAAATAAATACACACATGCATATGTATACAAAGAAAGTATATCCTCCTTGCGTTACACAGCTTTGCTCAACAGGCATGCAAGTTTAAAGGTGTTAAATTAGCCACTGGAGAGCTTCCATAGCATCTCTTGAATCCAATAGAAACAAACTGAAGTCCAACGTGGTAGTAAGCAGTAGGCTGGCGCCAGCAAAAAGCACACCTACAGTGGCAACCCCAGCCCAGAATGCTAGCAACTTAGGAGGCCAGCAGCAGGAAAAGTCAGCTATTAGCACAAGAGGGCACGGTTTTGGCAGACATTTCTGACTAATGAGGCACACAAAATGCTTTTCTGATGCTGTCTATGTTTTTACTTCCTGTAATAATGGCATACGTTGAGATCTGAAGCAGATGACAGTTTCATAATGCTAGCATAAACCCATTTTAAAATTATGTTCATACTTCGTCAATATAGAAAAATGTTAAACACATATTAAATTGCACCAAAAAATCCTACTCTAATATAGATGATGGAGAACGCGAAGCTATATAATAACCTCATTGCTTTCATACCCTAGCACGCACATAGTACCTTTTACTGAAATTTTGTAAAGTATTTCATGGACACTAAGCTTAACTCATTGACAGGTATTATTTTTATCCTTCTCTCCCTTTAGGGAAAGAGTGACAAAAGTAAAAATAACTTCTTGACAGCTCATACGAGGAAAGAAAAAGGTAATCTCTAGGTGATCATGGCCTAGGCAGAGGAACTGAAAGAGGCCCAAAAAGAGGACTGCTGTAACCTCTTCCACAGAAACACCCACAAAGATGGGAGAAAGGCCACTCTTTGCTCCCAGCAGTACTGGCAAGGAAATTGTAGTGGCTATCTTTCACTTGTTCACCAGGGCTTAAGAAAGCTGTATATAGCAGATCTGTGTTTGTGTGCCAAAGCCAGGCCGTCTCTCTGTCTCTCCCACCCATCAAGCAATCAGGCTAAGAGATTTCATTAGATTGTCATAATCATTGGTTCAATACTTCTCACATGTCATTAGCACTTAATAAATGTTACCAAACTACACGTTGATGCTTGCAGGCTTGAGTAGTTGCCCTTTTACATTTGTGTAAGTGTAAGCCTTAAGATAGATTTTGTAGTACCGGAAACAAAAAGAATAAACAGAACTGCAAAGCACAAAGGGCATTTAGAAAACGAACATTCAAAATCCAATTCGAAATAGATGAAGTATTCAATTGAATCCATTCTCAGAAAGTATATAAAACATTTCTCCTAGTACTAACTGCTTATAATTCATGTGAAAGTTCAGTCCTTGTTCAAGGGAATAGATAAAAACTGAACAAGCTAAACAGTCTCTGTCCACAGCCACACTAGCTGATTTTAATCCTTCTTCAGATTACTTGTAACATTTTCATTTGTTTAGTATTTTTTTAATAGGAAAATACATCGTAGAACGGGGTCAGTAATCTAGGGTAAATCAGGGGAGAATCTATGTATCTGAGCCTATCCATCTAGCAGGCAGAGGGCCATTATTTTCACAGTTCTGTGTTTAGTTCATAGTATAAAAAATTTCAGAAAGGAGAGAAATTCCCAGCTCTCCGCTCCCTCCTTTCCCCATCCCCCAAAGATCTTCATAAAGATTTTATTGTAGTGCCGAGGTGCATTCTCATTTCATATTCTCATGAACTTCTGTAGTTACTTGGCTGATATTTGCTATGCATTCTCAGGATACTACATAACTAGGAAATCTGTTTCAGTTTTTTAATAATCTTTTTTATATTTCCTAAACCCAGATACTATGTAAAACATGAGTCAATTGTGTACAATTTGGAAGGGCATTTAGAAAGATGGCAGGGATTCCTAACTGTGTAATTCACAACCAACCGGATTTTTAGGAGTCTCCAGTGGTTCAGATAGTTAGTTTGCTATATACTTCGAGAAGGGGGAAACAAAGCTAATCACTTCTAAAAGACACAAATAAGAAACTTAGTCTTTTGCCCTTTTCAGTGTGTTTTTAAAACCAATTATTCCTTTATATAACCAGTTATACAGTGTATCATCTCAGCAAGGGAGTAGAAACAGTCACCTATTCAAGTGGGGCCATTTTGAGCACTGATGTTTGCAACACCTAGTCCAAAACCTGGGGAAGACTTAATAAATGTTTTGACTTGTGCAAGATTTGCAGGGAACTTTTATCAGTGTTACATTGCTTTGAACAAGAACTATCTGAATCCAAAATTAAATTTAGCTTTAAATACCACTGTATGTAGGCAGAAAATTAATTTATCTAATGTGCAACACTAAATGTTAAAAACAGGTTGCAGGCTTAGGTCAAAAGTCACCAGTTAATGAAAAATGTATCAGATGTTACCTCCTGTATAGAATGCTGTCAATCAGGCTATAAAATAAGGTAGTAACAAGATAATAGAAATCAAAATGTCAAGTATTTCATCAGTATTTGCTGTTTTTGCTACATCAGTATTTGCTATTTTCAACAGTGTTGCTCCTAGGTATTGGGCTGCTAGAAGGCACGTACTACCATTCACATGCACGAAACAAGTAAAGGAACCAGACAATTTTTTTCTTCGTGCTAAGAAGTATTTAATCTTTTTTAAAGGATGGAACAATTTTTTAGAGGTACAAAAAACAGTGAATATATCTTGTCCTCAGGAGAAACCATTTATTTTGATTCCTTGGTTTCGATAGCGAAGTACTACCGTTTCTGGTCCCGTGCCACGGAGCAGCCTTTGTGGCTGCAGGACAGCACTAGCTGCAGAAGGCCCACTGCCCTATCCTCAATACAAACAGGAACGGAGCAGAGGAACCAGGAGGGCAGCAGAGCGATGCTGTAAGGTGCATTCTGGCTTTTGCTTTTCTTACTCAGCTGCAACAGAACAGTCTGGAAGCAATCTTCCCAGCAGCTGCTCTCATCAACAAACTGTTTATTGTAAGAAAGTGGCTGGGTCAAAGGCTAAATGTCATCCAGAACTGAAAGTGTATCTTAAAAAAAAAAAAAAAAAAAAAAAAAAAAAAAAAAAAAAAAAGAAATCACAAAAACTGAAGCCGTCCATGCATATGAAAAAAGCACATTACATATGAAAGGAAACCATATTCCATTCCAAAAGGCCAAAAGTCTACTTAATCAAAAACTTCTTAATTTCATGAAGCAGTATTTTATAATGTTGAACTAATTTACTCTGGCTTGTGCTGATTTTGAGACCTGTGCAAGGTTTCTACTAAAAACAGAAGTTACTTAAAATTCAGTCTGTGTTTTATGGTTGAAAAAATATTTTAACAAAAACATTCTAAAATATTTTATTAACATTTATTAACACTGAACAATAAGTTTGCTCACTATTCATATACAACAGCAACAATGAGATAAGTATTCCCCTAGAAAATTACACATGCAACAAAGTGATGTGTTATGTACCTGACTTGAAAAAGCAGGTTTAAATTCTGTATCAGCTTTACAAAAAAAAAATGAAGTTTCAAGATACAGGTAGTGAAGTATGATGACATACTGAATCCTTGGGTGTTAGATCCTTCACCAAACACTTGCCAAGTCGGTTTCAAATCTTATTAGAAAATTTTTGAATGCAATAGCACATATTCAGATGTTAAAACCTCTTCTAGAATTCACAGCTCTGTCAAAAAATCACTAGAGGATTAGACTTAAACATGTTTTAAGACAAGCAAAATTGTAATTGCATGCTACCATTTCACTACATTTAAGCACAAGAACACACACACACACAAAAAAAAAAAAAAAAAAAGAGAAAGAATATAGGCATCAAAAGATCCTCATATTTTGCATAATTCTGTAACACACATAATAAAGTTTTAAAGATCACTTTTAAAAGATACTAAAAATTATGGGGCAAAATCAAATTTAGTAGTTTGTAGCTCTTCATTTCATAAATTAAATAGCATATGACCACCTAGGCAACGTAAACTGGTTTCAGAATATAACAGTAATTGGGGTACATTTGCTGCAACAGACCATAAAGCTGACTTCGAGGGTAAAGGATCAATAAGAACAAGGTCTACCTTTGACATAACATCACTACATAACACTTCACAAAAACGAGCATTGCAATGAAATGCCTGATAAATCAGAGGACTAGTAGGTGTTGATTTATCCTACCAGAAAAAGGCGTGATAAATTATGTTTTGACCATTTAATTCTTTGTGACACCTACTTCGTAACAAAACTGTTGTGGTTTTCTTTTTGAAGAAAAGTATATAGCAAATTGAGCATACGTGCAACCATGCTAAAAATAAGTACAGAGAAACCATGCAGAAGGGAAAAGACATTCCACTTTTTCACTAAAATCTGAATATTATGACATTATGCATAATTAGTCTAAAAGTTTTTTAAAAGTTTTGTTGTTGTTGTTGTTGTTTTTTAAGATCTAAGTCACATTTAGAAGAATAAATGAAGGTATAAATCTAACCCTAAATGCTGTATGCATTTATTTTAAATTGCTCTCAAAAGTATTCACTATCGACTAGAAAAAATACAGAAGAATTTTGTTCTCAGCTAATAGGGCAATAAATTAGATGCAATATATTCAGCGGGTAAAACTGGCTCTGTTAAACAACTATCACATAATAGTATTTTTATTTGGTACCAAAACTTTTTTTTTTTCCAACTGAGGATAAAATTGTTTGCTGAAAATCTTGGAATTAGTAGTAGAATGAGTTAAGTAAATAAAACCTAAGAAAATATTTTTTCTTAGCACTGATAATACACAGTTCTTAGTTTAAGTTTTTCCATCAGGTTTGTTTTGCCTTTCAACAGGTTTATATATATAAAATGTGACTGAATTTAGTGTTCATGAATATGAAATAGTGGCGTAGGAGCCAAAGATTCTCTTCTCAGCACTGCAAATACACATTAGACCTGAATGACAAAATTTCTGCTGTACCTAGTTTTTGCCTCTCCTGAGCAGTAATGCCCAATTTTGTCAAACTGCAAGGGGATTTGAGCTAGAGAAATGTTTGTGAAATATTGAGGTGAGACCAAAACACATTTTTGCATGTACCACAGCTCAGAAATTACAATACAGTTATGTCCCTGAAGTTGTAGAGCTAACATTCAATATGTATCATATATTTTATAACCCTTTCTAAAACTTATTCAGGTTGTTATAACAGTTTATAAATAAATAAATAAATATGATAAAAGAAGCAACCTAGAGAAGTAGATTTTCTTGGGAATTATATGTTTTAATGGCAAGAACGTGCATAGTATGTTATTTATAATATACATACTCAAAGAGAGAAAAACAGCATTAATATAACAACAACTAATTTTCACTGTAACTGAATTCTCCTAATCCAGGATCCTAAAAAACATATGCATGATATGATATAATATGCATATGATATTAATCCATATATTAATTAGGATTGTTTCAAAACAAAAACAAAAATACAACCAGTAAACCAATGCTTTTTATTCAGTGGAGTTTAACATAATAGTTAAGCTTCATGCTTTACAACTATATATAGCAATATAAAATTTAGGTATCAAACTGAGAACTCTCAAGAAAGCCTCTATAGTACTTAACTTCTAAATTAATACATTCTTCTTACCAAATATGCTAAGTTGAAAAATCAATACAAACTACTTTTACAGTTATCCTGGCTGCATGTTGTTTTGTGTTTTTTTTTGTTGTTGTTGTTGTTTTGGTTTGTTTTTTTACCACATTATAATTCTTCTTTCCCTTTTGCAGCCCTCTTTCGTATTTAACACTTACTTTCTTCTGCTGCTTTCTTCAACGTTGCTCAGAACAAAAGAGGAATTTTTTTTTCCTCAGAGGAAAAATAGCAAGCAAAGCATATATGACACCTTCCTTTAACTATAAGGTTCCTGACACACACGCAGCTTCAAGAACTAACTTCAGATCCAACCTCCTCAGACAGTAGCCATCTGAAAGCATTCCTGCAATTATCAGGGGTAAATGGGGAAAAAACATCAAAATGTAATTTGTCACTTAAAGGTGGACATACATCACACTTAGCCCTTACGAGGATAAGAATGAGCATTCAGCAAGACAAACCCTTCAGCCACTCCAGGGCTGAGTTCACTTTAATTGTCATGTACACCACTAGCTCTGCTCCAGCAGACCCACCTGGCACACAGAACTTACGGTACTGTAGACAGCACAGCAGAAGTCAGAACTCGTAACTGAAATACACTGTGGTTTGGGGGTTTTTCGTTTTGTTTTTTGTTTTGACTTACAGAAACATGGTGCTCAAAGAAGCAAACAAGAACAGATTCAAGAAAGAGGCGAGGCAGTGCAGGAAAAATGGTCAACAGAAGCAAATGCAAGCAGCCAGGAGCATTTATGACAGTGGCACATTCTTTACTGTGAAGGACTTTTCATTCCCTCGACTTGTCTCTGAGGATAACCACCTGTTTCTGTTCTTATGAATATTTATTTTCTATCACTGTTAAAATAGTTGAGGGAAGACACCATCTGCCAAATAAAATTTTGCAGGCTAATATTCGTTAACGGAAGTGGTAACATTTCATGTAGAATACAGCCTAGGGAGACCTCATTTAATAAAAACTGATCACAGTGCACAGAAACATGCTTCTGTGTTGCCTTCGGACCCCACTGAATAGCACACCAGAAAAAACAAGATGAATTCCTTTCTTAGCCTTTTCCCATTACAGTGTTGTATTAACCCAGGTAAGGAAGTACCATTAGGGCCAGAGGGCTGGGGGGGGAAAGGACAGTGAGATGATAAACAAAAGATAACTCTCTGAAAAGTCTTGTTAAAACCACATAAGCAGAAAATGCTTGTTGCGAATCAGCAGTGATATACCCTACTGGAAAGGTTAGTGACTGCAATGCAGTAGCTTAAACCTTCTGACAAGGTGTGAAAGCTTTTAAAGTGGGGTAACAATGTGGCTTAATGCAAGTTCTCATTCTGGCTCAGCCGCCTGTGTATGAAGGACACTTACAGCTCCCTGGGCATGTGGTCATACTGTGCCTTTCAGATGTTCTGGCCAACCATGGCAAGTGGTAGAAGCTGAACTTCAGAGCCTTGTTGTAATACTAAAATGAAAAATGGCCAAGGTCTGGGCAAGAATCTTAGAGAAATAACTACAAAGACTACAACATCCTACCCAGACTACACTTCTCTAGTCAAGAACCTGGACAGAATGAAGTAAAAGCTTTGAAAGACTACAAAATAGCTCTGCACATATCCACCCAAAGATGAACTTTTAACTGATTAAATATGAACCACCTTTGTTGAAGGCTCTTGATTAATATTCCCAAACCAGATGGTTAACTTTTGAAAACAAATCACACTAAAGTAAAAAGTTTCAGGAATTACCTCAACTACTGAAAAAAAAAATTAAATGTATTTCCAGAATAGTTCCATACAAGCTAATGAACGCAAGCTACAGAGAAAGTCTGTATACTCAGTCTGTGACACCTAATGATTAATTTATCCTTCGTTAAACAGGGACAATTTGGGTCTCTGTTCCTTGAACCAAACAGCCAGAGAAACAAGAGACTGAGCAAAATGATTATCATTTAATAGTTTAAAGCTTGATGTGTACTTTCAGTTTGTCTAGCTAATATTACTACTCAAATCAGGGACGCAACAGTCGCTGTGAAAGTAATGTTCTACCAGTAAATTAACATGCGGCTAAGACGAAGGAACTTTTCTGAACATTAAATTGTTTTGTATGGAGCAATGAGGATAGCACTAATTATTGTAAGGTTTACTGCAGTTGTAAAGTGTCTAACTTGCTATTGCTGGACTGCTAAATGGACAGCATCATTAGACAGAGTGGATCCTGTAGGGTAGAAAAAGCCTGAAAATATTTAGAGAAAACTGAAGTCGACTCCCAACTCCAAAAGGAACTGGTTTCTGCTGAGATAACAAAAGCATATCCATATCATCGCTAGCTATTCATTCATATCATTTAACTGAAATACCAGATTAAACATTGCTGCTTCTCAGACATTGCCTATGGCTAAAACGGTTAGAAGGAAAGGTTTCCCATAATTACAAAACCCGATGAACTTCCCCTTCAAATGAAAAAAATAACTAATGAATGTGCAGAAAGGGACAGCTTCTGTGAAAAGCTGCTGCTGCTGCTCAAATAACATGACTGTAAGGACAGAGCAGCAGTCAGATCAAGACAGTAGGCCTCTTTAAACCTGTACCTTTCTCTCCAATAGTGGCCAGCAGCAGACAGAGAAACAACAAACACAACAAACGTAAGGTTATTATCTCTTCTACCAATCTACATCACACAGATTTTTGAGCCAGAAATGTTGCATATGCCTCGCCTCCCATGAAAGACATCATCTTTCTAACCAGTTTGAAGTATTTCTGTTATCAAACATACCCCTTTGAAACAACTGCTGAAGTATTCTAAAGACAAAAGTAGAATTTTAAGTATTTTCAGGTATTCCTAACAAACAAACAAACATATCTATGGTAATTTGTAGCTTATACTGCTTGTTAACTTTGGGATTCGGCCACCCCCTCTCTATATAAGGGAAAGATAGGAATAAGCATTTGCTTTAAGCTACTGTAATGCAATAGTAATGAAAAAGTAAATAATAAATCAACATTTAAAATGCAGTCCAAAAAATGGAAAACTAATTAGGTAACTTCCACCTCTGCAGCTGCTGTTCCTGTCAGGTAGCTTTGGTGCATGACCTAATCGTAATACTAACACTCCCATTTCAGAAAGAAAAAACGTACATCTTCCAGACCAGAAAAATGCATGGATAATTGCTTATTTCATATAATGAGTCATAAAGACAAAACATGCCATATGTGATTTTTGTTTTTAATCTTGAAAATTATGCAGCAAAACCCAATTATTTCTCCTTATCAAATAAACGAATTTCAGAATTTATTTTTGTTGATTCTGACTACATGGAAATGCTGAGACACATTCCCACAAAATAGTTCTCTCTATACATTAAAATTACGAGCACCTCAAATTGTTTTTCAATTACTGAAAGCTGTTTTTGTACATTAGGTGGATAACATCCAAGTACAGTGTTTTAAAGTGGAAAAGATGGTGGTATGTTTTCCCTGACTGAGTATTGTTCTTCCTTTTGAATAAATTTTTAGTGAGATTAACCTCATGTTTTCTACTGAAGTTATGACCTACATCATCCATTATTAAGTAATTTACAAAGAAATTATGACCAGTTGTTTCATTGTAGGTGTAACATGTAAAAAGGTATCATTGCAAAACAGGAAAAAGGAAGCACGCATACTCCACAGGAATATACATTATATCCCAACATTTATCTTCATATTTGGATCTTAGCAAATAAAATCACCTTATTTTTATTTTAACTACTTCAGAGAAGCTAAACATAGTATTCACTTTCTATAAAGTCTGTACTGAAAGGAAGAAGGTCAGCAAAAACCTACATTGTCTGATGAATGTTTTGAGACTCTGCCGTCTGTGCACCTGCTTCTGAAGAGTTGAGTTATAAAATGATCTATTGTTCTGCCTTCAAATCTTAATTCTCCAAAGGTACAAAAACTGTAAACTTTATATAGCAACCACCAAATTCCAGGGAAAAAAAAAGCAGGGACAGACTGCACTAGCTTCCTGAACACTGATCCTGCTAAGGTTTGGCTTTGAATTAATTATTTTAATTGCACAGGCAGTCAGTTTTTACAAATTAAGGATATTTTGAAATGCTTTCTGGATTAGTATTTAAAATATTTGTTAAATCCAACAATACAACTTGCCATACAATGGGGACACAATACACACTAGAAAAGGAAAATAATTGTCCACAAAACAACGTGAAAAAATCGAATGCTGAAATGTACCTCATATCCTAGTGAAATAATCAGTCCAGAAGCAGCACAGATTTTATAGCCAATATTTTTTAGACACGCATTGTAACTAGCAGCTGTAGGGAATGCTAGAATACGCAGCAACAGAAGTTGTTTTCTACATGGTCAAGCCTTGCTCCTTACCTCTGCCTCTTCAGCTGCTGCCCCTTTCCCCTCTCTCCTCCTCCCACACGGTATTTGTTTTCCCTTTCATCCAGTATCAAAGCAGATCAACTAGCTCTTCCTCCTGAGGTTTTTCACTCTCAAAAAAGTTCTTATCCTCATCAGTCAAAGAGCATGCTCCAATGTGAACACTAGATAAATAGCTCACTTCTCGACTTTTCTCAGTTGTTTTTTTTTTGTTTTGTTTTGTTTTGTTTTTTGTTTATTTATTTATTTTTTCTCTAGGCCTGTGTCAATTTCATCAGTTCTTCTATATCATTAAGAAAGGGGTAAAGGAAGAGGACTGGGCTTAATTTCTGAAACCTGAGGTTGCCAGTATGGCTAATAAAATAAGATGTAATTGTATATAGACTTGGTACCACACAGGTACAAAATTGTCAGCACAACTGATTCTCTGGTATGCAACAAAATGTTGGCACAGATAAAATGGTAATTGGTTGAAATTACTAGGATTAAATCGTGCAATCCTATAAAGCCCAGTTCTGTATATATACTCTAACTGTAAGAATACAGGTTTGCCTGATGGACTTAGCTACACAGCATTTTTAAAGAGGATACTTTTACTGGCAGAAGAAAAAATACACATATTGTGAGAACAAGATTTACTCTGATATTTTTTTTTTTACTTGATTTCTTTGAATACTTGTGAAATCTTGCTTCAATACTTGTGTAAATCCTCTGTACTTAATGTCACCACTACAATTGTCAAGTAACCAAGTACAGTGATTTACTAATTTGGAATATGTTCCACTTGTGAAGACTGACTAAAATGCAAATAAAAAAAGCTTTTATAGGAAAGTTATAGCAGAAAGTAGACCAAATGTCTGATTTAAGCTAGCAGCTGTTCTTTAATCAGCTTTTCACTATAAGAACTGCATAATGTCAGCCAGATAGTCACATGCCAAATTCCATTCCCACTGCACCTGGAATTTCAGGATTTCCTCAACATGTCAGAAACCTCAAATCATTTCTTAAAATGAACTGTCAAAATATAAATACAACAGAATCTGTAAGTCAATCTCTTCCTATCAACTACTGACACAAGTCACACTTGAAATATTTTTTGCAGGCTTCATCTTCTTCACTTGAAGCAATTGTATGGCAAACTGAGAACACTGGAATGTCTTCTAAATCAATTAGAACTGGCTAGCACCACTCCATACTAAGTCCTAATTAAACTCCCATCTTAATTTTCCAGAGTAAATATCAGCTCAATAAACTTAACTAAAAAGCTTTGTGTTGTGGATGATGTTTTTTTGATGATAACAAACTTCTTCATAAAGTATCAACAACATTATTGGGTAGCTGAATTGTCAAATAATTGTTAAGAGTCAAAAACCTATTTGGAAGACCTCAGTGTGGTAAATGCACTGTTTAAATAACAGATAAAGTTTGCAGCTCATCTTTTTTGAAGAGCAATATAAGGATAGATTTGTATTTCCTCTTGCTTACATACTTTTTAAACTCTTCCCTTTAATTAAAATATAGAATCTTATGTCATGTAGCTATAATTTGTTTAAAAGTAGATATACAAAAGAAACCCTAATTAAATTGTTAGATAACCATTATGATGATTTCTCATTGTGGAAATGTATCGTCATTTCTGAGCAATGGTAACATGATAGCATCTCACAGGACTCCAGCTGATGCCAAGCCTGTTCTCATTTTCCCAGTCTCGCTTACATAAATTAGCTACAGGCCCCAGTGACAGTCAGAGAATCTCCAAGTTTTTCAAGTTTGGAAATACTCCACTTTTGTCAGATCTTTACCAGTGAGGTCATAGTAAACGAATCAATGCCAAATTGCCATGGATCTCCAGAGCGTTTGTCACAAGTTCTGGATTCTTGCTATCTAAAATCACCCATCTGCTCCAAGGCAGCACCCTCTGAACTCTGACTCCAAAAGGTTTATCGGTTACAACTTGAGAGTGCTGAAACAAAATCCAAAACCAGTCACTTTAATTACAGCCTTCACATTAAGTTAGAATGTGTGCCTGTGCTAGACACAGAGCCAACACGAATTTGCATTAGTCTGCCACTGCGGATTTCAGCGTATTTTATTTAGGTTCTTATTGCAAACTCAAAGATAAACTAAAACCAAGAAAACTCAGCCTCACGCACTGGCTCGCACCACTCTGTGCCGAGTGACCTATGCTCAAGAAGGAGTATTCAACACTAATGCTGTTCTTTGTAACTTCAGGGGTTAGAAGTTAACAGAAAACATGAACACTTCCAAAATTTTTAAATATATATTACTTTACTATGATTTCTGGATGGCTTTTGTTTTCCAATCTATACAGTACCAAAAGTACACGCCTATTGAAGAAAATGGTTGTGAAGTATCGTGCACATTGACTTGGATTAAGCAACTATTGAAACACGACAGAATAGACTTCAGTACTTTGCTCAGATGCCAGCACGCAACAATTTCATACCAGAACTAGTTGTACAATACGATAAACTGCTACTTGGTACAAAAGCACTAATTTTCAGTTCTTACAGCAGCATAAAGACCCTTTTTATGGATACTGCTGTAAACAAGGTATTTCCTTTCATTCCTCAAAGTTTCTTGCATTTTCCAAAAGATCAGCCAAACCATTTATTGACTCAATACATAGTCAAAACTTGTTTACAAACTGTATGCCGTTCACTATTTTGTGCCTACAAATGTGATTCACTGTTGATTAACATAAACAACATGATTGCTGCTATCATGTAAGACCCCCCCTCCCCCCAAAAAAAAAAACAACAACAACAAAAAAACTTTTAACTACAGAAGTATAAAATAAAGGGAGTGTTTGCCTTTTTTTTTTTTTTTCCCCAAGCAATACATAGTAAGTATTCCCTGAAGATAAATAGCAGAAAGGCAAAGGATAACTTTAGAAAGCAACCACCTGGAATTACTTGGTGCGTTGTTTGGAGTCCCCCTCGTCTCTCATCAAAATTTTTTAATTGAAAATCTTTTACAGTATTTTGACACTACAGATCATTGATCTTGTGAAATTTACAAAGCAGTTTGAAAATTGAGGGAATGCTATACAGGCCAGCTGCTACAAACATACAAAGATTTTAATGCAAGTCTATACACAACACAATGTGAAAAAATATTTTCCATCCCTTCCATATTTTTGTTTTTACTATGTGTTTTCAAAATCCAGCTAATAAGTGACCCCTAGCGGTTAGGTACCTTCCCTCACTCAAAAAGCTGCATAAAAAGCCTCAACTGCTTCCAGGTTTTCAGAGCAATACGGATTCCTGGTGATTTTAATGTAATGCCAACACTGCTGAAGCTCAGCTGTGCAGGGTTGCTGATCGATACCGGAATCTCACACTGCTAGACAGCCTGATCCCTAGTGAATTCACTGAAAATACCTGCAGTATGACAGCCTTTCTTCAATAAAGAGATCCATACCGAGCTCAAAAAAACTTGTATGAGTGAATAAGTAATTGAGAAATAATTTAGCCTTCTGACACTTCCTGAAGCCAGCAGAAGCAAACTCAGTTATCAGTAAGAACCCAAGCCTTGACTAGTCAGCAAATAGGAAAAGGACTTTCTATTGGATATTTAAATTTTGTCTCAAAAGTTAGTAGGGAAAAAAAAAAACAAACACATTTATAGTTTCTTAGTCTTTTGGACTATAAGACTACCTAAAAATGAAGTGTCTAAACAGAGTCATGAAAGCCCAGTTTCTTGTAATTGTGTCTGAGGTTAAGTGCAGTACCCCTCTTAGTCTTTTTGTCCAACGCCCCTACATACAGACACTTCCCATGCTTTCTCTCTTTCTCAACAGTATCAGCTAAATGCTTCTCAGCAGCAGAGGCAAAAGTTTATTTTTCAGCATAAAATAAAATAACGTTTCAAGGCAAGATGTCAGTGTAATAACCCTCACTGATTGAAGAAAGCTCTTTTCATCTGAGGAGAGCCAAGAAGATGCATTCTCTTCAACCTCTGGAGACAGAGGATTGCTCCTGTTCCCAGACAATGAAACTGAAAAGGCCACTGGAGAGACCAGCCAGCAGCAGAGACCTGAAAATTCAGAAAGCATTGCCTCTTCCCTGTCCCCCTCCCTTATTTGTGTGGGGCTGCGAGGTGTTAGGAGAGGAAGAGGAAAGTCCAACATAGCACTGATGTTCTTTCTGTGATGGTAGTGTGCTGCTTCCCTTCCCTTGTCATGCTCTCATCACCTCTTTCAGCCGTGGGGAAGAATATAGGTGTCAGACAGCAAATCTAAAGCTACCCATTACTCTTCAAGTCATTGCTGCGCCCCACTGTTATAACAGCCCTACTGCTGTTATACTTCAAGAGTATCACTCTGCCACTGTAGTCCCAAGCTCCTTTATCTCACCTCCCCTGCGACATCCCCTTCCTCCTGTCACAGCAACACTCTCAGTCCCTCACAAGTTCCTGCCTCATTACTACTGCCTGGCCTGCCAGCAGGGAGGTGACAAGAACAGGGTGGGTGTTTCTGTCACAGCTAGGTTTAAGCAGACTGGGAACCCCACTAACATCTCTTTATTGCCAGGAAAGACTGACAGAGTGCCTTGGCATACAATGAGCTTTGAAAAGCATCCTGCCCTGGACTGTATGACACAAAGTTTACTGTAGAAACTGAGCTTCATTTAAGCTTTTCTCTCTCTGCCAAATAGTTGGAACTCAAAAGTTTTACTGAAGAACTGGCTGGTCTATAATAGGAAACTATGCTAGTACAGGTATATAGAATAACAGAAAACAGAGGAAAATGGAGAAAGACAGACAGCACTTATTTCATCTCTGCCCATCTTACTGCTTTATAACAGGTTTTACAAATCTCCTGTTCACTGAGATACAAGAAGCAGTATCTTGCTTCCCATCCACAGATTTCCTTCTCCTCTCCTCACTAATGCTACACCTGTCTTCAAGTCTCATGGTTTGTCCCTCCTTCTGTATGCCAGAGAGGGAAAGCACAGAAAACGGAAGAGCAACCCTCCTCACAATTATACTATCAAGTTACTGCAGATTAAGAAGTTACCTTGTGCTTGGTGAACCACAGTAACTGACCATAATCATTCTTTTAGCCATCCACAAACATGAAGGAAAAACCATACCAGCTTAAACTTCTACAACGTATGCCACCATGCCTTTGAGTCTTATGTCCAGCACTATCATGGGAAAGGTGCCTAAAAAGCCCTACACAGGACAAGCAGTTCCAAGACTTGCTTTTTTCCAAGGTGAACTTGCAGAGAATGGAGCTGGCAAGCTTTTCACTTCTTTATTAGTGGACATAGGAGGCTCCCTCTGAGCAGCAGGCAGCACTTCTGTGCTTGGTGCAGGTGAGGAGCCCTGGCACAGGCTGCCCAGAGAGCTGTGGGGGCTCCTCCTTGGGGATCTGCAAAAACTGCCTGGGCATGGCCCTGGGGAGCCTGCGCTGGGTGGCCCTGCTTGGGCAGGGCTCGGAGCAGGTGGCCTCCAGGGGTCCCCAACAACCTCAGCCATCCTAAGATTCTGTAAAACAAGAATTTGCACCTCAGTTAGGGTAAAATTAGCTTTCAGATGAATGACTTCCTGTATTCCTCTGTCCAACAGAGATCTGAAGTGCCAAAGCAAGAGGTGGTCCCAAATAGCCCTCTTAGAAGGTAATTCTGTTCAGAACCGTATAAAAACAACAGCACAATTGGGGACTATTATTAGAATCTCATATCGATACACACAGTTTTTAAATGAAGGACAGTAACACTGAAATAGTTTGGGTTTGTTATAAAGAAACACAGTTAATCTGAGGAATATAAAAGAAACAAAAGCAAACCCACCCTCCCTACATACATACAACTCAAATCTTTGCAAGCCTACAAATAACTCTGACTGAATTTATTATAGAAAAAATTAAACACATGAGTTAAGTTACAAATATGTTTGAATTGATACTACTGTTATCAATCCTGGGATTGTTTCACAGATAAATTCTTCAGAAAGCCACCTAAGAAAGGAAAACAAACAAAAACCTACCTGTCAGGATGCGAATGGTTTGCCAAATGCACTGTTTTGTCTAAGCATTCTAGTAGAAATACAGCTTTTAACAGCAAAAGAGTTCTGCACATGGCATACATTAAAACAGTTTCCCAAAAAGAATAAATTATTCCAGCAAATAGACATTTTCATTGATACAGCTGCATTTACATTGCCACATCTACATCACAGGGTTTTGTTGGTGGTGTTTTTTTGGTTTTTGTTCTTTTTTCCCTGAAGTAACTTCACTGATAAAGACATTCACCTTCCTAGCAAAAAGACAAACTCACAAAGCTCTCATGTACAGTCACTTTCTGGCAATAATCCGCTGATCAACCAAAATGATACATTAAAAAAAGTAAAATATTTTGGACACAAACTATTCATCAGTGATCAGCAGGATCCTTTCATATACCTCACAACAGCATGTGTTTCATTCAATGTTTTTCTCAGCTCTCAGATTACTCCTGAGCTAAAGAAAGGAGCAAATTTCCTTTCTGGAATAAATACTTCCAAAGGGCTCCTGGTTTTTGTCCTACAGGCTAAAAGGCAGGAATGATGCTACGCTTAAAGGATGATAGGAAAGAATAAGCAGTCCTCTGATTTTCTAGACGTCAAGTACAAAAAATAGGGTAACAATCAAAATCATTTTGAATTTTAGCATAACCATCTCTCACTTTAGCACTGGAATTTAAAAAAAAAAAACTCTGTAGTTTTGCAGTTGAATCTCAAGTTCTACAATAAGCACTAACATATATGGAAATATTTCAGAAACAATTGTGTCCCAAAACGTACCCTGAAATCTAGGTTCATTATAGTGTTAGCTAAGAGTTCAAATTTCCCATCCTCAAAGAAAGATTTATTCAGGATAAAGTAACTTCATACTCTCTTTGCTGACATAATGGACTTGGAATTTCAAAACAGCCGATGGCATCACAGAATCACAACTTAAGACTGCAGCTCAAGATGTAAAACTGGTCTAAGTGGTTCTGTTATGAAGTACCTGAGTTATTCAGATACACAAAGTCATCTTTGCCCTGCGTTATTCTTTTGAGAATGGCATTCTCTACCTGAAGGTGTCCTTTAAAAGAAGGTTTGAAATTCAAGAGATGTTAAATTATTCTCTCTGTCTCCAGTAAACAAAAGTTAAAACCCCCAACCTCAAGCTTCAGGCAATGTGCTGTATTGACTATTTATTTATTATTCTGGAAGAACATATTATTTAAAAGATGGTTACTAGCTCAGCCAAACCAATGAAGACTGATTATATCTATCTCATCATTTGGCTGCCATCCGTTTGAAGATGCTGAAAAAAGTCACTCAGCCTAACACAGCCTGAGTTACTAGTCAAGTTTGAGAAGCTTCATATGAGCAAATGTGTGGGAGTAATGTACTTCCTAATGGAAATAATCACTATTCTGACAAATCTTTCTCATTCTTCAAGGAGTGAATTCCTGTTTCAAGTTTCCGTGAAACCCAGAATGCGTTATGCTGAAACTTGGAGCAATAAAATACAATCCTAGCCTTTATGTCTGAAAAATTATCCTTTAAGATGGCAATGTGAAAGAATAAATATTTGAGTGTTTAAAGGCAAAGCTGCAGAAAAAATCAGATCTCTATGCTTGAAGCTGCCACTGAACATATGGGTGCCAGACAACAGGCGTACACTGATCACCATTTGTTTCAACACTTTGATTTCACCCAGCACCACAGTGACATAGAATTTTCTTTTTACAGCTACACACAAGTCTACAATTTGCGTAACACCATATCAAGGAGGAAGGAAACGAAAAGTTCTGTGTTTCAATATTCATACTTTTCATTAAAATGACTTTTAAGAACAGCAAGTTGTGCAGATTTAACTGAACTTTTAGCCACCAAGTAACCTGCCTTTCATACTACATTGCTTTTGCTTCAAACACTGCCTTCATTGTTGCTGTAGCACAGTATCAATATGTTTTTTTCCCTAGTTAACTGAATTTAAAAATGTCCATATGTGTGTATCTGAAGTAAACCATACTTGCAAGTCTTAGTGCAAAAAATCTTGTGATGAAAGAGTTGCCTCAAGTGCTGTTACTTTCCAGGCCCATTACCCTGTACTCTATTTACAAGAAAGGAGATCGGGAATAAAATGTGCACGCTGTCACAGAAATCATTCAACACCAACAGCAGCCAGCGCTAGCTGAGGATTTGACTAGCGTAATTCCACATGCTAAGATATAGACCTCTAAACAGATGGACAATGTCATCCATTATTCAAGTATTAGAGCTTTTACGTGAATTCAAAGCTACAATATTACCAGAATTTCAATCTCAGACTGGTAGAGCCTCTGGTCGTTTTTGGAAAAAGCCATGTAAATGAAAGAAACCCAGAAGAAATAAAGAATAAAACCGACAATCCTTGAGATACAGAAATCAATCACAGCAGTCAGATTACTTGAAAAGTGACACACACAAGAATTGAATAAATCATATTTTCTAGTTTGACATTTTTTTCAGAAAGCTAATGGCAGTTCTGTTGATATTTGGATGTAGTAAGACTATGTAGTAAGACTGATTTTAAGGTATTTGATAACCATATAAACGACAAACTAAATTTCAATATACAAATCCTGAGGAGAAAAATAACAATAATTCCAACCTCCCCCCCCTCACAAGCAGCTGAAAGTTTTATTACAAAAGGTACCTTCTAAGACCTAGAGAGTAGACAAAAAGAACTTTAAGTCTTAATTTATAACCAAATTAATAACAGTTAGCCTAATATGGATGGGACTATTAACAGCATTGCAATAATAATGTAGAAAGACAAAGATTGTTCAGGAATTTTAGGCTGAGGAAAACACAAGAGAAGATACTTATTCATTCAATAAAGTTCAATACATTTTATTTAAAGTTCACAACTTAACAGGAAATTTGTCAGATGAAAGCTGTGAAGTGATGAAGGAGGAAAGGGAGTGGGGAGGATAAATCAAGGAAATCACACAGAACAGGAAACAGATCTACTATAAATTGAAGCTTAAATAAAAAAACTAAGCAAGCTAGCAAATTAAATTCAGAGAATTTAAAAAGGACAAAAACCTACATTTTTTCTTAATGAAGCAGGAAATGCAGAGCATAATCAATTATTTCTCACACATAAGAAAAAGAAGCTTATAGTTTCTAAAATGAATTAGAAAACTGACAAGGTTAGGTGTTACCAGTGGTTTTTAAACATAGTGGTACAGATGCGACTTCCAGAAAGGAAGGAAAGCAGGAAGGCAGCCAGGAAGTCAATGAATTGCCAGCTCTTAGAAAGGAGAACACTTGCCATTCTTCTGTTTTCCCCTAAGTATCTGCTACTGGCAACTGCTAAGAGGACAGTAAGCTTGATTGATCATCAGTTGGCTCATCATGGAATTTCTTATTCTGGAGTAGAAAATCATCCAAAAATCCCTTGTTCTCAATGAACTTAACTTGTTTAATCTCTCAGGATATACTCTCCAAGAAAACCCAGAGACCTGTACAGGGAAAGCTCTTTCTACAAATAGTGACAAAAAATAGATTGAAGTTCAAGAATAATAAAGCTAGCAAGACAGTTTCCTTCATCTCCATTTTCTGTACTCCTGAAATACACTGTGATGTGAAACTCATTTCCATATTTCTGAAATTATTCACCTACCAGATAGATTTCATGGTATCTTGATCTCTAGGAAAAGTTAGAAATCATGTAAAACATAACATATGTAGAAAAATAGATAACTTGCTAGAAAGCTCAAGTATTACATATTCCTTACTTATTTTAATATGCTATCTCTTTGTTATTAACTGTAGCTCATACACACACGTTGCAACTTCCTTTCATGCAATATTCTGGAAATATGTCATAGCTAAAGTGAAAAACATTGAAACAATGACTACACGTATGGGTGTTGTAAAACTACTGTTTAAAAAATACTGTGGAAAAACAACATTTTAAAAACAATCTTGATATAAGACTTGACTATACAGTATACATTTTTAAAATTTTGTTAATGGCCTGCAACCTGTAATATGCCACTAGATGGCAAGTTTGGACAGAATTAGCTAACTTTTTTATAACACAGTATGATTGCTTGAAAATTGCAAGTGCATGGGAAAGATAAATACTCACAAAGAACGAAGGAAAAAAGCACAAAAAAAAAGTAAGATCAATAACCTTCAAGTCTTCTGTATACAGCATATTTAGTATTAGTCAGAAAGGCTGAATGAGTTTTAGTTTTGTTTTTGTCTGCCACACGAACAAGTAGCTGATTCTTTTGAGTTTACCACTGACAGACAGAGAAGAACTTGTTTCAAATCTGGTCACAGACAGAAACACTGGCTGCAGCAACCATGAGAATCACTGACTTGGAGGAAGGCTGAAAAAGTAAGCAGCAGAGTTCCACCCCAGGAAAGTAGACTTCAGCTTATTCAAAGAATTACTCGTTAGGATTCCTTGGAAAGCAACCACAAAGGGAAGGGTACCCAGGATGTACAACCGATCTGTAAAGTAAACTAATAAAGAACTTGCCTATTCTGAACCATTCTGCTATGCAGGAAGACCAAACCTAATTGGCTAAACAGGGAGCTTTTGATGAACTAACACACATAAAAAGAATATGTGCACAGTGGAAACACAGACAAGCAATGAGAGAAGCATATAAAAACATAATCTGGGTATCTACAGACAAAACTCAGGATGGTAAATACCCACCTAGAGTTAATTTAGTGCTGGACAGTAGGGGTAACAAGAAGGGATACCCCAGCCTCACACATTCCAAACAGTTGTTCAGGGAAAACACTGGTGCACTGACATACGGGGAAGACAACCTAGCCACAGACAACGCAGGAAAAGTTGAACCACTTAATGCCTTTTTTGCATTGGTCTTCAAAGGCAACTGCACCCAAACAGCAATGTGCACCAGCATGATCTGGGAAAAGCAGAGGCAGGAAACAATGATGGAATTGTCAACTGAAGGACTACTCAAGAGAAGCTGAACTCACTCAGATTCATAGGGGCAAATGGAATTCCTTGAAGAGCCCTGAAGAAGAACTGGCTTATGCAATTATGAATTTGTCTGGATCTGCTGTTGACCTGCCTGCCACACACAGAATAATGTGACACATCACGTATTTTTCCATCTATAAGGTATGTAATGATAACCATACCCACCTTTCAGGCAGTTTAAGGATTAACGAGCCTGTACTGTGTTTTGGAAGTACAATCTAAATTTCAAACACCATCCCAATGATATGAAAACATTCAGCTGTAATATGTCACTTTATTCACTGATTGATACTGTAGCCAAACAAGGATGTTTGGCTATGTGATGGAACGAGGCATCCAAGGAGGAGCTTTTACAGTTGAGCTCCGCTAAAGACAGACATCTCTTTTCTGTGCTAATGTAAGGATGGCATAGAAAAGAAGAAGGAATTAGACAAGCATGCTAGGAGTACAAAGTGACAGTGCTAAATGCGCTAGAAACAACCACCTCGGTGATCATGAGTAGCCTATATTGCTTTTCAATCACTTATTGCTTTAGCCCTTCAGATCAATACAGTATGGTTCTCCTGTGTTTGAAGTTGTATTAAAAAAAAAAAGGAAAGGAAAAATAAGTTAAAATTGCTGCTTTATATGTTCTTCACAATTCTTCATCGCAGTGTCTCAATCTGAAAAGTACTATACAGTCAGCTGTTTGAATTACAAGGAACTGTTCAGTTTCCAACAAATACCAGAACATCCTCAGGAATAAAGCTCTTCATTGTCTAATTACACACCCTTCCCCATTCATTCTTGTCTTTCAGTTTTGGTCTGCCCTACCATTCTCCATAATTTGTGTTTCATCTTGTGTTCCCAGCCTATACAGAACTTTCTACCTGCTTTCAAGTAAAAATAAATCCTGTCTTACAACCCAGTTCTTTCTGTACTTTACCACAAGCTTATGTTTTGATATTGCAGAAGTATGTAAATAAGCACAAAAATTCTTAACAAATATAGCAAATATATCTGAAAAGTTACTCCCAAAAAATTTCCTTATTGTTAAATTCAAAGGTATTAGCAGGCAACAAAACAGTGACAAAGTAGAAATTAAGCCTCCTGTTTACTTGTAATATACATGTAAAGCTCTCCAAACAAAAACAGTACGTAAGAAACAAGCTGTATTCAACTGATCGGTGAACTTGTCCTGTTGGGTAAATCTCAGTCAACTGAAATGTAAGTAGAAGCCTTACCTCATCAGAAGAGAGAAGGTAAATAGGCGTTAAAGAAGGAATTTCACTTAATTCACAACTCAGGCCAAGTGATACCAGGATCTCCTTGAGAACTTCATATCTCTTGGTATTGCTCATCTTAAGCAAATTAAAATCCTCTTCACTTTGGAAATCCACAGAATTGATATCCAGTTCCAAGTGCACCTGGCAGGATATGTGTAAAGAGAACTTCAAAAATCATTTTACTGGTATTAAACATTTTAGAGTGACAGAGAGAAATGGTCACAACAGTTCCAAAAGCAGCTCCGTCCCAACTGTGGTTGCTGAACTACCCAGCATGACTAGTGTCATTTAGAAGTCTCATGCTTTCATCATACCTACGTGTAGGTATTATCATCCTAATAAAGGAGGGAATACCGATACATTTATAGGTACCAGCTCAGAGACGACAGTTATCAGCACGTAACAATTTTCTCGAAAACTATATAAAATATCTCTTCTAAGTAAACTGATATTCTCCTGGAGGACTTGTTCAAACCTGTATGTATTCACAAATTTAAACTTCTCCCAGGGCATTTTATGTCTGTTAGCACCCTAGAACCAACACCAGTACTGGTCACATTCCGGCTTGTACAAGAGAAGAATTACATTAATATTGAAAGACCTTTATCAGAGGTTGCACAAGATCAGAAGAATTCAGCCTGAGCAAATCCTTACTGTGTCACACAAATTAAGTTGCCATCAGTGCAATTAAAAGAATGCTCTGAAAGCCAACTAAGAACCCCAGAACACCACTTTGTAGAGAATCACATCTCTGGCTGAAGCAGATGTTTAAAAGTAGAAATGATATGCATTAAAAGTCCCTTCTAGGCCTTTTTTTCTGTTTCAAAATATTTAGAAGCCTTTGTACTCTGCTATATGCACATTCATCTGATGAAAATCACAAGCTGTTACTTGTGTTCATGTCTCCCACTTTGCACATTTTAACAATGTTCTTTATCTTTTATAGATAATCTACTTTACCGAAATTCAGAGAAGTCTGCTGAAGGTAGGGGGGGGACAGATATGGACAACAGAAGAGCACAAAAAAAGGGAAATGACTAGTCTGTGACAGAATATTTAATGGCTGATGTCACTGTCAACCCCCTGAAGAGAAAACAATAAGGCTTTTCAAATCCAGACTGGAAGTCATTTAAAATTATAAAATGACACTCTAATCCTTTTAATCTGATTTTTGAAGCTACACTGTAATGCTCTTTTTCTGAGGAAAACCTCTGCAGTATTAAGTTTTATTACAGCAGAAGGATCAATTTAAACGGTACAGCAAAGCAGGTTTTACCATGGAACTTGCAGAAATGGATAGCACCAGTATCTAATCAATTTTCTAGTACAAGTATAGAACACATGGGTGGCAAAACTTCCAACATAAAGCTATAGACATGTTACTACATGTACCACTGTCCAAAAAACTACCAGATTTAATCTGATAAACTGATGAGAGACAAAAACACTTCTAAGAAACCTGATGAATATTTCTGAATTGAGTAATTGCTAAAAAAGTGCATGCTACCTGACATGTAAGCAGTTACTTCCGATTGGTTTGGGCTCCTGAGATAGTTCTCCTATAAATAAAACATTGGTAAAAATATCTCCTAGAACCTTCCAAAAAGTTTTTTCACCTACATCTCCATTATATTCCTCATCTACTTAAATATTGGTAAATAAATCTTGTTCCGCTTTTCTCAATGTGCTGCTTGAAACCAAAGACAGAGTAAGGCAAGCGATACAATTGGGAACAGCCCTGCTAAAAATAAACAAGCAAAATGAAAACAACAACAACCACCACATTGGTCTCAGCTGCTGCTGAGGCTAACAAAATGTGCAAGTTATCTTCATGCTCACTTTAAAAATTTTACTGGGAAGTGGCTGAAATCTCTCCCACTTTAGTTAACACAGGGTATACACCCAGGTAGATGCCTTACTCCCAGGACATAGATTTATTTTCTAAACTTAGTGGTACCTCTTATTATCCCTTCTATCACTCAAAATGTTAGACAGCTATCTGAAGATTTCAGTAGTCAGTGGCAAACATTTACCCGTAACACAGCCATGGAAGGTTCCTCACACCTTCTCCAGGAATACAGAGAGTAACAATAACAACAGCAACAACAACAAAAAGAACTGTTCAATGTAACTGTCACAATTTTTGGAAGGGTTGGGGCTCTGTTTGTTTGGCTGTTGTTTGTTTTTTAAACAACAATCACAAAACCTTAACACTGAAGAGGTTCCTAGTTGCTGAAATGTTATTATTCTTAAGCGGAGCTAATAAGATTTTGGCTCATTTGTATATTTCCCCTTCCATCCCCAAGGTGCTCTGAGCTACTTGTTAGATGCAGAATGTTAAACATTTAAAAGTTTAAAGGCCAAAGGAAGACTCTGGAAACAAACAAACAAAAATATGTTTCCAGCTGACCAGACCTTTCCTCTACTCCCAGAGAATGCATAAGCATACATTACTGACTGAAAACATACTTGTCTACCTCTAGAAAAAAAGAAAAAAAAAAAAGGTTAATTAATTTAAATTTTCAGTTTGTTTCAATTTTGATTGTAAATAGAAGAAATACATTCCAGACATATAAAAGTGTTTGTGTTTTTGTTGTCATTGTTTCTAATCTGAAAGAGCAGCAAGGCCAACACCATGAACCTATCATCTCCCTAGAAAGGATCTGTAGCCAGAACACTGCTAAAGAAAACATGAAACCATTCAGTGCAGTCACAGCACTAAGATACAATCAGAACTGAGAAAAGAGTAACAATATCAGCAAAACAGTACCAGCAGAGCTAAATCAGCAGTGGCATTCCAGGGCTATTCAGACTAATCTTTATTCTAGTTACTTGTTCAAGCAAAAAAATGAACGGCAGTTTTGGGGTATACAGTATGCAGCAATGATAGAGGCTGGGACTTTCTCATTTACTACTCACAGATTTCCAAAGGGGCTGCCTACCTTAAAACTTAAGAGGAGACTTCTTTAAGGTTTCTTGTGAGCTTTATTTTACTTTCTCTTCTGACTCTCTACTTCACCATAATTCATATTTTTGTATGGAAGTATGTTGCCATTATAACCCTTCACCCTGAGTTCACTACCACTGCTTTTCCTGTTCCCATTTTCCAAAGTCTGCAAAGTGCACAGCTTTGTCACCGTGCAACTTCCAGCAGGCACAAAAGGATAGCTCTGCTCTTGAAGACGCTTTCTTACTACGCATATTTGCTATCTCCTCTGCCACCCACTGTGATCACGCATGACCTACATGTTCATGGCTACATGGTGAAGACAAGGACTGGAACAGCAGTGACACTTTCTATCCTTCATTAAGCTTCCCAAGAACCAAGTGAAAACCATTCTGTATTCACAGTCCTTGTACAATCACCAACATATCCATCCATACTTGCCCCTTGAAAGCATCCCAAAGAGCAAGCCGTAAGAACCAGTGAATTTTTTTAGCATACCACAATATTGTGTAGCAATGTGCAAATCGATGCTTTTGCATACACAGTACCTGAGAAAGAATGGCTTCTCCTCCATTGTCTCCGTAAGGCAGATGAACAATAACTGTATCTTTATCAGCATTATTTAAATGACTCAATGGCTTCACTTTGCTGTTACTTTCCTTCTTTACTTCTTCAAAAATACAGCCACTGATCAAAAGGTTTAATTTCACTTCAGTGCTGTCAGTTTTAGAGACAACTAATTCATGAACGGTCTTCTTCAGTTTGTCTTTTCTCTTTATTTCTATACCACCAAATGTAAATGAGGAAGAAAACCCTAGAATCTTTCCACCCTTAGATAAAAACTTCACAAACTGTTCTTGGTTCTTGTCAGAAATAGGCTCCTCTGTGGCAATGATCAACAGCAGTGCATTATCAATCCATGGATCTTTGAGAACTTGCTCCTCGTGCAGCTGGTAGATGGTGTAGTTGTCTGCATCAATGCATTCCAGGAGGATTGATTTTACTTGGTCAAATTCCACTTTTGCAGTTTCAGAACCAACATAAATCAACACGTTAGGGGGCTTTCCAGCAAGGTTTACTCTCTTTATTCCTGTTGCCAGACAATCACCACCATTCTCATCCAGTTTGCTATTGCAATGGTCAGAAAGTTCTGGAATGTCTTCTGCAGAGGCAAATCTGACAGATTCAATAGTGCTGTTTTCAAGTTGCAGACATTCGTGACAGCTGGAAAGATGCAAGTGATGATGCTCTCCAAAGCCTGTCTCTTTGTCAGACAGGCTGTTGGATTCATCTTCATACTCACTTTCTTTCTCTAGCTTGGATTTCTCTTCTGCCTCTGGATCACCTTGTCCTACAGACTCAGCTACTCCTAACTTTGATTTAGCAGTAGTCCCAAGAGTAGCAGTAGGAGTTGCTTCATTCACCTGTGTACTGTTTCTACTCATCTCTTTTACAGACGGTGCCACCTGCGTCAACTCCTTCAGAGTCGATTCCTGTAAATGGACAGCTGGAAGAGTTAAATAATAAGAAAAAGGAGTTATAAAAAATATATTAAAAGATCTACAACAAATATCACCATGCCAGCAGGATCTAGGTTTAATTTCAGTGCAAATCATCTAGAATACTAAGAATTCCACTAGTTTGACATACTAAACCCTACACCTTTGAATATTAAAAATTTGCACTCATGTTCTTTACTCTAATGACTATTTGTTTCAGGAAAGCGTGTCAAAGCATAGCACTTGTCATTTACAGGGAACATTTAAATAAACACTAACATTCTTTGGAAGTACACAAATATTTGGATAAAAATAAAACCTGACAGCTACCGTATGTGATCCAGACATGTTCTTAACAGAACAGTAGTCTATGGGAGGAAGGGAAGGAAGCTTTTACACAAATGCATCAGCTTGTCAGCTTATATTATTTTGTCCACGACTAAAAAAAGTACAAAATGAAGCAAGGGAAGTACCTTTAGAAAAATACTGGTCTCTTAAGGAGGGTAGGGTGGAAAATTCCTTGCTGTTATTTTGAAATAAACTATTTTGAAATAAGCTATTCAAGTGATGATATTGGGTAAGATGGAAACATTGAACTATGTCTCTTGCATTGCTGTAGGCAGCAAAATAAAAAGTTTTGCACAAGTATGAAAGGGAGGAGAAACATCTGAATTGCTGAACTGCTTCCAATCTGCAGAAAGGGAGGCATAACCAGCCACAGCAAGACGTGAGCTAAAATTCCAAGGCAAACATAACAAATTGGAAGGTTTAAACTCTCTGTTTCCCCCCAAATGGAAATGCAGAGATAAACAATTTCTGGCAAGTACAAATGAGAAAAGAAGGGCAATGATGCCTATTGTTATTAGAACTTGTAGAGCAAACTGAGAAAGAGAGAAAAATTGCTCTTTGTACGGTAAATGATTTCTTTCAGCTTCTGAGCCATGGAAACATTTTAAATCAAAGCACACAAAACTTTACTGAATCCCTCTCCACTCCCACAAGGCCAAATAAACTTACTAAGTTGTTGTTTCTGATTTCTTATATAAATTCAGTGAGAAAGTAGATTAACAAAATAGTCAACTGGCATCCAACACACCAGATCCAAATTCAATTACTTTCTTCACTTAAGAACACTTGAAACCCCTTGAATCTACATCCCTTTGCCTACTTTGGAGTGCAAATTTGAAGCATGAGTTTTCAGACCCCAGAAGAATTTCACAGCTGTCATCATATTATTTCATCAAGAAACTCCATCAGTCTCTTTTGAAGCAGTTTTAGCATGAACATAGTACCTGAAGTAAAATGAACCAGAAAAGTGGCTCTCCGTCTCTTGGGAAACTATCCCAGCTTCTATCCCCTGCATGCATGCATGAATGTTTTTGCAAAACAGCACCAAGAGGAAACTGAGTTTCATGCCAGGTATATTTGCCAGCATATTCCTCATATTCCTGCCAGCTTGCTCCCTAGCTAGTAGTTCTTGATTTTGCCACTCCCTGGCCTGTGCCAATGCACTACAATCTACATTTTTAAAAAAATTGGAAAAAAAAAGGCTTTTTCTCTCATTTTGCAGTGAGAGTAAGGGGCTATAGAGGGATCTTTGCAGCCCAAATCATTGTATTATTGTAGGTAGCCTCATGAATCCACAGTTTTATCAACACAGATGAGAAGGCACAACTGGAGAAGAAGAAACAACACCATTGTTGAAGAAAAAAAAGAAAAAGGATATACTCACAGAGAGCCCACCATTTCACAATACCCTAGAATGTATTAATATGCAGTCTGTATTAGAATCATGCTGGAAACAAACGTTCAATTTTCGCAAAGGAAAGAGAGGTGAACCTTGGACTTCCCACAGCTCAGACAACAATTCTATTTAAGTATGGTATTACAAATGGAACCACTACTACTACTTGTCCTGTGTGTGTGATCTGCCCTAACTTCCTCCCTACCTTTGCCAAAGCTATTAAGCTAATGAGGACACAACTGCTAATAGCTTTGATATCATTAAAATTACCTCCTAAAAGAAATATACCATCCACCAAAAAATCAATTAGCACTGACAACATCCTCCTTCTCTTGGTTATTTCTTTCCATCTGTTTAGAAAGCACACGATCTCTTCTCTCAGTGATCCAAAGAATGAAGATGTTCAGTTTAGAGCAATTGTTCTCAAACTGTGTTTAGCTTTGAAGACACTTTCATTTCAAAACTGAAAAGAGAACATTTGACTAAAACCTTCTGTAATTTTTGCAAACAGGTCAGTTAATCTAACAGGCAAGCTTATAGAAACAATATTTTCCAACTTCACTGTTGTGATGCTTATACTTTCATGCGTATTTGAAAAAAGGAAAAATACCATCTTAGATACTCAAGGATACCATCGTACTAAGGTTAATTATAGGCAGTAGCTTATGAGGCAATACAGGAATAAAAAATAATGTTTTTAATTCCAATGTCTTTGAACTATTTTTCTGTTATTTTTCTTGCTGTATTCATAACACATTCTGTAAAGAGAAACTCAATCAAAAAGTGATCTAAGTTTTCAACAGTCTTTATATTTGACAGTATTCAGTATAAAATATGACAGTGAAAGAGTGATGAAATGCCTAAAATGACACCAGGAAGAAAACACTGCACAAAAATAAAACCATGTTTACTTATGTAGGTATGAAGATGATGTGTACAGTCCTAAAATAGCTATAAAACAAAGATGTTTTACCATTAAAAACACAATTTACGAACATACTTACAAACAATCTTGTGTGGCACCATTCCGTTATCCATTTGAAGCCTGTCTTCCATGAATGCTATTCCAAGGTTGCTGAAATTATCTACACTTGCTTCAGCAATTAATTTATAAGGTTCCCCAGGTTTATAGGCCAATGGTGAACAATAGTCTGACCACTTCACAACCTAGGAATAAATCATACACAAGTTTTTCAGCTTGAAAATGATACAGCAAAATGTCAAAATACCAACAGTATAATGCTTCTGTGAGATGAACTGCAAGTAAAACTGCCCTCCCTTCCCTAAGGATTCTGCTATTAAAAAGCCTCACAACAATAGGCAAAGCTAACAAAGGGACGTTCCCAAACCAAAAAAGCACAACTGGTGAATTCAAGTACCAGAAATAATTTTACTAGTTTATCAGAAGTATTAAGTAAGCATAAAAGATTCAAGTTGCTCATATACATCAAAAATTCTGCTCTCCAGAATGGTGTTATGAAAATTACATACTTGGGTTCAGCTGCTCAGAGAAGGTTTGTGAAACCCAAACTATAGAGTTGTAGTGGCTTGGAAAATGACTTTCAAGTTTAACCATAAAACCACCAGGTCAGCTGCATGCTTTAACATGCAGGTTAAACTCAAATTCTGAAATACAAGAGCAAGTAATAGCTTCAAACCAGCTACCCCAGAACACACAGCTGGTGAAAGCCAGCCCTCACATTCATGACTGATGTATCACTCAGGTCCTGGACATAATGACCACTCACTGGTTAAAGCAATAGCAATGAATTTCAAAGAATCATAGAATCATTAGGGTTGGGAAAGACCTCCAAGATCATCTGGTCCAACCATCCCCCTACAACCAATGTCACCCATTAAACCATGTCCCTAAGTACCACGTCCAACCTTTCCTTAAACACCCCCAGGGGCAGTGTTTCTACCACCTCCCTCAGGCAACCCATTCCAGTGCCTGACTGCCCTGTGTGAGAAGAAGAAATGTCTCCTAATTTCCAACCTAAATCTCCCCTGGAGTTTCTACTTCTAGGACCTGAAAGGTCACCTCTACGACTCTGTACCAGCCCCAAAGTTACAGGATATATTTCTGGGCACAATGGTATCAACCAGTTCTGAAGAAAAACAACATCTGCTTCTGGAAGATACCTATCCTAGCCCCTGCTAGACTTGTATCACTGCAGTTGGAGCATCAGTCAGACTTCCCCCCACTGTCACTGGGGAAATTCATGACCAAATCAGCCAATTACCCCCAACTAACTGCCTTGAGTGATATCCTGAATGACACTGTCACTTTCCAGATGGAAGGGATTCCCAGCTGTGTAGTCCATTGGTGCAATACCCACAGCTGAAATGGAAGTATCCTGTTGTAGTCATAAGGGGTGTTACTCTCAGAGCCTACCGCTAACTGCTAGCAGTTTGTGATCGCTGGTAACTAATGTGTAATGATACATTTATGACAAAGGATACTGGCTTCTTCCTCTTTTGCTAAACTGATTATCTACTCCCACAGCATTGTATTGACGTTCACAGCATAAAGGACTGACCTACACTGCTAGTAGTAACATTATTGCCATGTTACATTCTCTCATGCTTCTGAGGATAGGACCAAAACCAAATTCACTGTCACTCTAAAATCTTACCAGGTATATGTAAAACATATGCTTTGGCAACTCTAGTTTCACTGATAGATTCTCTGTGGAGAAGTCAGAAATGCCTCCCTTCCCCTGTGCTGTGTTTTAAACCCAGCAGGCAGCTAAATGCCACTCTCTCTCTCTTCCCAGGTGGGAGAGAGAATCAGAAAGGTAAAAATAGAAGAACTCGTGTGTCGAGATAAAGACAGTTTACTAGGTAAAGCAAAACCTGCACACAAAAAAAAAAAAAAAGAAAAAAAAAAAAGCGAAACAAACGGAAACAAACGGGGAATTCATTCATTACTTGCCATCATGCAGACATTCATCCACCACCAGAAAAGCAGTGCTCATTGTGCCTAATGTTTCTTGGGAAGACAAACGCCATCATTCCCAATATCCCCCCCCCGCCTTCTTCTTTCTTTCCCCCAGCTGTTATTGCTGAGCATGACACCATGTCATACGGGACATCCCTCTGGCCAGCTTGGGCCAGCTGTCCTGGCTGTGTCCCCCCCGCCTCCTGGTGCCCCCCCAGCCTCCTCATTGGCAGGGCAGGAAAGTCCTTGGCTCTGTGTAAGTGCTGCTCTGCAACAACTAAAACATTAATGTGTTACCATCACTATTGTCATCAAAAATCCAAACTACCACATCATACAAGTCTCCACATAGAAAATTAACTCTATCCCAACCAAATCCATGATATCATATCTGGGGCAACCAGAATAATAATAAAAGTCTTAGGTCAGACCCCAGGGAAGAGGACAGATTACGAAACATGAAACGCTTAGTCATAACCTGCATGAAGCTCTCTGATATCAGATTTTCACTAAGACCAGAAGTGCTTCTTCTAATCCACATCACAGACACATGCACATACCACTGTTCTGGACCAGAATTTTTCCAAGAGCTATGCAGCTGCCATGTCTCTTTGCCCAGGAATTCAGCAAGAGGTCAACCGTTCTTAGACACTCAAGAGTGTCTAACCTTCCTCACCTTTCTCTCTTCTCCTTCTCTGCATGTCCTTCAAGTCAAGTCTTCTATAACCCTCTCTCTTTTCTTCAGCATATGACTTTGGGCTACTCCCTGTGGTAGAAGGTAAAAGACTCACACCATTTTTAAGATATCCTTTAGATATCCTTTCTTATCCAGAAAACAGGCACAAGCAGCTAACACCCACATCACCTGCAAACTGTGAGGATATACTGAGGCTTTTACCATTTTTCATGGCACCAAGTAAAACATTAGACAGAATAACAAGTAACAACAAGAAGTGGTTATTGCTGTTTAGTGCAAATAAAGTAAATACACAAAAGAACCTCACAAAGTTAGGCTGCTGCCAAGACATATGACCTGGAATCCTGCTCATGCAACAATCCACAATGTACAAAAGTCCTCAGAAAGCATTTTCAAACCAGCCTTGCTTTTCTGCTTCTTCATCAAAATTCTGCCAGAATACAAAATGAAAGGCTAGCTCTTATTAAGAGATGAGAATTTCTTTATACTCCTGCTTTCTAGATCCACCCTAGTTTCAGCAGAAACCAGTCACAGATCACTGATTGCTGTACAAAGAACAGCTTTTCTCTCTAGAAATTCTTGTAGGCCACAAGAACAATCTGTTCTTACAATCCCTGTCTAGGTTGACAGCTGGCTGCCAGAGGCAGCAGAATTAAAAGCACTTCTAGTTAAGTGACACGTACACAGAACAATAATTATCAAAATAAAACAGCAGTTCTTTGTAGTTTCAGTCTTTTGTCTGGACTATTGCTTTGGAGCTTGATAAATCAAATTGATCATAATTAATGTCTATAGAAGAATGCAAACATTTTTCATTCTAAAGAAAATGCAAACTGTCTAGTTTATCTCCCACAATCAGAACTCACCTGGATGATTCCTCGGACTTATATCGAAGGCAACAAAAACATCAACAAAATAGCTAATGTGGCTACTTCCTACGTGCTCCAAGGAAATACAAAGCAAGCTGGACCACGGTCAGAAGGCTTCAGCAGAAAAGGTCTCAGAGCTCTCAACAAGCTTTCAGTGCCTCTAGTCCTCACAGTCCAGTTTTCATGGAGATAATGAACTGGCCTGATGTAGCATGGAGATAATGATCTGGCCTGATCTGGCACTTCAGCAGGACATCATTCCTCTAGAGGGCAAAGACTAACACGTTCCAAAAGCATGCTCTGTTCTCCATTCAAAGGCTTACGTGGAAGGTGAAGGTACTAAAAATTGGATTGCAGACACATCTGGATTTGTGCCCATTCCAGATCTGTCCTTCTGTTCCTGTACTGAAGTTAGGTAAGTCTATTTACCACCCACTCTGTTCTCAGTGTTCACTCCAGCAGTGAGTGCTCTGGATCATCTCTCAGAACAAGCTGCCTGGAAAATGCATGTTCCTCATCCAGGGAAGCCGATGAGCCACGGCCACTTGCAGACATGACTGGTTTCCTTTAACAACAGAAAGGGCCAGGCAACCTGCTGCCAGAAGGCAAGGATGACAGATAGTCCTGTGGGGTGCTGAGCAGAACTATTCAGGAAGACACCTTGTTGATTCCCTTCAAATGGGGATCCTAGCTTGTAGTGTAGCATAAAATAGCCTAGTTATCAGAGAGGACTCTGTCTATCTCAGTGATCAGGCCAGATGTTTTACTACTGTCTCCCCAGAGATATCCTAGCATGCCTGTCTTTCCCTATCTTATCTTTTCTGTAGGCAGTACATTCCTATTCACTAAGGAGAGTGTACAACATGCAAACACAGCCTGCCTTAGGAAGGACCTCAGGCAACCTGTACCACAGCCAAGACTTTTCCTTCCCTCAAAGTTAAGTTTGTCTTTTGCTTTGGCTTATAACTTTTCTTCCCCGTCAGACCTGCATCCAAGCTGAGACACTTGGACAGAAAAAATTCCTCATGTGAGGAAAAAGTTACTAGAACAACAAAATTTAGGGGAAAGAGACGTTGTCTCAAGTTCATAGTAAATCTTGATGGGCTCTGCATACTGCTTATAATGCATAATTCATTCAGAGATGCTATATATACAGTAAGTCAAATTTTAGAACATCATCTTTTAAATCTGTGTCTTTCCACTTTCAGCACAGTACTGGAAAAGGGACTTTAAGACTTCTAAGCATTTAGGATGTAAACATTTTCTAAGTATGCTTGCCATAAGGATTTCAGTACTAGTTTAATTTATATCTCTGGATGCCTCAAGATCATTTTGTCAGTATTATTTATTACAGGTCAAACACCATTTATAAGTTTGCAAACAAAAAGTACTGACATTCCCCCACCACACTTCACAGAAAAGAAAGGAACCGATTTGGGCCTTTCTTCTATAGACTTGACAAAATTATCCAAATGTATAGCACCAAACTTGTATTTATAAATCACAATGGAAGGAAGCTTCCAAGAGAGGTTTCCATTTCAATTGCAACTTTTCACACTCAGTCTGAGATTGAAGAGCTTTTCAGAAGTCATAACATATGCTTGCTTCGTATATTTTTACTTTGGCATTTGCTTCAGCTAGTGTCAGAGATAACATACTGAGATAAATGGACTTTTGATCTGCCTTAGTATGACAGCTCTTGAGCTGTTTTTTCCTGTTCAACATATATAACCATATATGCTTCACCCAATCATGACAGAATTCTGCAGTTTCTGTCCACAGACAGAGAAGTGTGCTACAAAAATAAACCACTCAGGAAAATGTCTATGAGTTTATTTGAAGTATAAAATAGAACTAAAGTATTAAGTGATCAAGTTTAATGAATAGCTTATATTTTTATTCCTAGAAACATTGTAAATGTACAAAATCTATCTGCCATTGATTTGTTTCCTTCAAGCATTTTGGAGTTATGCCTACCAAATGAGTTCTCCATACTACTTTCTTTGCAAGAAACAAAGAGCACTGCTTACCTCTTTTGAAGAGACAGGTACTTTCTGCAAGTTATCTGTCTGAGCTGAAATGCTTTCTGTCACAAAAGCTATATGTTCTGCTTCTAGCAATTTATCAGGATAAATAAAAGGAGAAATGAGAAGTAGACTCCATCTGTTTAAATCATCAAGGAGCTGAAAGAAACAGGAAAGAAAAATAAGTCTGTATGGAACATCTGATTTAATAATTCTTTTCTAAATTATCCCCAGCCCAAATTCAAATCTGACCCTTCAGCTTAACATGAACACTCTCTGTAATGCCATGAGGAAAACAACTTCCCATGAGGACAAAACGGGGTAAAAGGTCTGAATCATTAAGCAAGTAAAGTAAAATAAAAAGTGACAACCCAAGCTTTCAAGCCAATCCGGATTCCAGCTGTCAGCATTGCCGTAGGAGTACACAGCTGAGTGGGCTACTGATGACGGCCATGCCATTGGCACCATGACTTCTGTGGGCCCTTTATCACTGGATTCTGCCATCTGCAGCATCCTTCATCCGACCCAATCCTCTTCTCCTGTCCATGCTACAGTCCACCCTGCCTCCTCCTTCCTTCTGTCTTCTCTGACTACACAAACCCATGGTCCTGATGCCTTGGTTCTGGCTCTTTATGGCAGAAGACCACTGCCAGCTCCTTGGCAGGGGCTGAGAGAGCAGTCATAATGCATGGCCTACCTGGGCAGTCAGGACAGTGCCAGTGCCATTGCCTGGCTAGCACTGCAGGTGGCTTTCATTCTAGTCGGGTAACAATCCTCCAGGAAACCTTCTGTCCCACAGCCAAATAACACACACTGCCTCTGCACCCATCTGCCCAAAGAGTAGTCAGCCCGTGAGCCACAAATGACCCAAGAACCATACGTTACATGGGCCTAATTTTTAGGATACCTAATTTACCTAACCTATAAAGTTTTAGGATGTCTTTCCTAAAGCCAGTTATATAACAACAGTTATATTTTGTGGACAGGTCTAGCCTCCTAAGAACTATGACAAATTCCTAATCTTAAAAAATGATTAGGAAGAGAAGGAGAGGGTACTTTTTAAAGTATTAAATCTTCATGCACTAGCACCTAAATAATTCATTCAGTATGTAACTCGAAACTTAAAGAAATAAATCATTCAAAGGAAGTTTGCCCTTAAGGTAGTCCATCCACTTAGCAGACCATTGGGCAAGCACTTTTCTTCATTAAATTATAAAAATTGTTCCCTTGCATCTCCTCATCAAGGAGCAAATAAAGCTCAATAGCTGGCATCACTATACCAAACAACAGCATTAAGAACCTCAACACTTCTCAATAAATAATCTGTTCCCATATCATCTTATGTCAAATTTTACACAGATATTGCATTGAACTTTCTTTCTCTGCCATATTTTAAAGGCGACAAACATCAAAAGAAATGGTTATTTCAGAACTACTATGCTAGGAACAGGTTTTGTATGCCTTCAGTAACTTTAGGTAGAAATGTAAGAAAGAGTTGCCTTTGAACACACTCCATGTATATACATCGCTCCACATGTAAATGGAAAGAGTGCAATATTAAGTCTTGCTTGAAGAACTAAAATTAAAGGGGACAGACAGACAGGCTAGACTGCCCGACCGACCAGCTTCACAGAGCGTGGAAGCTGCAAGAGCAAACACTGCTACCTTCCGCGGGAAAGTGAGCTAATCTGATGGAGCTTTATACTACCTTAAGCCTCCAATTTGACTACGGAGCAAACAACAATGCTCGATGGGTTACCATTTACAGCCGCTGGTATCTTATCTTAAGGAAGTTATTGACTGCAGCCCAGAGGCAGTTACGCCTACTTGGAAACCAAACTAGCCCAGCTAGCTTCCTAGAAGCCAAAAAAGCATGAGAATTAACTTTTTTTTCTCTTCACGGTGTTTGGGGATGATGCCGCCCCTACCCGTAATGCCATTAGGTCCTTGGGTGTCACACGACCGAGGTGTAAGGTGGCAGGCGTCTCACGCGGGGACTCAGAGTCATATCCAACCGGGAACTTCAGTGCATATTTTGAAGGGGCGAATATGTTTTAATTAAGAGAACTTTCAGTGCATGTTTTGAAGGGGCGAGTACGTTTTGAATAAGCGCCCTGACTTTATGCCAAACTTTAAGGAAAAAAAAAAAAAAAAATGGATCTCTGGAGGGGTTTCCTAACTCCCCAAAGCGCAAATAAACATTTATAACATTTATTTGTCAGTTTTTTAGCCTGGGGAGGGGACGGCCGCGCCGGCAGCGCCCCCCCCCCCCCCGGTTGTCGTGGCGACGGCTCAGCCGTCGCCACGGCAACCGGGGGGGGGGGGGCGCTGCCGGCGCGGCCGCTCCCCGCCCCTCTCGCCGTGCCCCGTCCCCCCGCTCCCCGGTTACCTGCGCCTCGTCCGTGAAGAAGACTTTGTTCCCCAGCCTGAGGCACACGCGCTCGTCGGGCGGCGCGGCGCGGCGGCAGCAGCGGCAGCAGAAGGTGAAGGAGCAGCGGGAGCGGTGCAGGCGCCGCACGGTGCGCCGGATCAGCGCGGCCGAGCAGGGCCCCCAGCGCGCCCATAGGTAGAGGTAGCACAGCGTGATCAGCATGGCGGGCGCGGCACCACCCCCCCCACACCCCAACCGCCGCCTCCAACCGCCCCGCCCCGCCAACGGCCACCAACGGCCGGCAACCGCCGGGCGGGGACACGCCCCGAGGCACGCCCATAGCCACGCCCACCCCCCTGTTGGCTCCCTCCCTCCCCTCCGCCTCTCCGATTGGCTGCCGGCCTGACGCCCCGCCCCTTCTCAATGGCGGCGCTGCCCCAACGGAGCCCTCAGGGGGCGCGGGAGGGGTTGGGGTGCCGCCCGCAAGACAAAGCTGCGTTTGAAACAAGGGAAAAGAAAATAATTAAACATATTTAGTTAAATTAAATAAAAACCTGTTTTGTATTCTTGTGTGGTGTGAATCCTTACAAAATTCCTGCGGGATGGGCAGTGGGGAGTAGCGTATATCCACCTTTCCCAAGCATTTTGACCCATTCTGACCCAATTCCTCAAGGAATCGTTCATTTCCTGGTCTCCAAACTCAACGCTGCCCACATGAACAATGTTTTGCGGTGAAAGCAAGTATTTAGTGGTTTAGCGTTGTGGGTTATGAGCTCTGCCACGCACACATTACGCTATAGATGTGATTCAGAGGGCTAGACTCATGTTTCTGCTATACAAATATCTTTCCTCACCTGTCAGGTGAGTTGTATGAAAGTATATGCAGTAGACAAAACAGTAACAGTCAAATGTATTGCTAGTTTTCATGCAGAAACATGGAACGAGTCTTCTCTTCCTCAAGAATGATTCAGCTTTGCCACCCAACCTTATTTTAGGGTCCATTGCATCCTATGGGAGCAGCGTCTCTGGTCACAAACACAGGAAAAACACCGGACATCAGACCCTGTACATACGGATAGCCACCAGAGGGCAAAGCAGGCACGAGCTGACACATTTGATTTCACTTAAACATTCGTTTAATTCAATTGGATTCACCAAATGAGAAACCTGAAATCACTGTTCTGAGGGGCCGGTCATTGAACCAGGAGTGAAGAGTGTACTGGGGAATAAAACTGTCTGATGGGCATGTGCCCTGTGTGCTACAGGCACAACTTGCCACTAGGGAGGAAGCAGTAAACAACTTACACAAGGTATCCACTACTCAGCTGGCATGTCTATGCGTGAAAGTTATGAAATAATTCTTATATTTTATATGAAAGGTCTACTGTAGTGGTAATATTGAGTTCTGTAAAAAGAACACATATTGGTCTAATTCTGGTGGCTATTTAGTGAGTAGAAGAAAAAATATGAGGAAAACTGCAAAAGGATTAAAAGAAAGATAGTGACATCATCATTAAAAAGTTGTAGCTGATTGATATGTAACAATCATTTCCTGAACAGGACATGAAGCTACATTCATTTTTATTATCCTGAACTCAAAGCCTTTTATGCTCTCAGAAAATTACTAAAATAGGTATTCTAAAATCACAATTTTCCAAAAGGATCTCCAGCAATGCCACAGTAGCATTGCAGATAAACAAGGAACAAATCAGCCATGCACAGTTTGGCATGGGTATCAGTATCAAAAAACACCACCAGTACAGGCATTTTTAGTACCGTGACAGACATTTTTATTTCTATAAATCTGCACCCACAGCAGAACCTTATCCAAAATTACAGGAATCTCTGACATAATTTTAATTTCTATAACACATGGTGGAGATGTTTGACATTTTCAGTTGGAATGTCAAATAATTTAAACAATTCCCTCCCTCCATTTCAAGCTTATGAAGTATCACCCTTGTATCGCTACTATGTCCTGTACATATTCTACAGAGAAAGAAACTAATTCTCTAGTGGTTCTAACTTTGCATTATGCACTGTTTCTTTGTGTGGATTATCTTATGCAGGAAGTCAAAATACTTACACAGGCACATCAAAAGAAAGAAAACAAGCCAAGTGTACAGCCTCTAAAGAAAGCTCTCAGCTTTGGAATTCACTTTCCCTGTAACAGTTCAACAGCCCATGCATTGCTGACCTTCAGAGCACACTGCAAAACACAACTGTTTATATAACCTTTGCACGGTGAGGAACATACTTTGTTTAATCCTTCAGCATTCAATGACAGCATTGAACGCTGTCAACTATGTTTTGATTCCCCCCCCCCCCCCCCTTTTTTTTTTTAAGGTTGCTTTGCCCTGCAAAAGTTTATGAACATATGAGAAAAATGAGTCAAAACTTCATGATAGAAGGCAATGTAAAGCAGAACAATATATAGGCAAAAACAATCACCATTTTAAGACAGTGAGATGTTGGAACATTTTCAATAAGAACGATTTGAAGCCATAACATTGCTGTAGGTGTTCAAATTTCTGTCATAGTGTAGCTTAGACTTAATCGTGACAGGCTGATTAAAAGGTTAGGAATTTTATACTGGGAAACATTCTTTTGTATTATTATAAAGTCAAGGCCATTTACGCACTAGGAAATTTACTAAAATAGGTATTCTAAAATAACTATGTCAATCAGTTTCTCCATAAAGGGGGGTGGAAGGAAGCCTTGAAAATAAATGGTGAGTAATATTAGCTCTCAGACTTCCCAGAATTCTTGCGTATTTGTCAGAGAGAACAGATTACAGAAAAATGTTGCAAGATGCAGAACAGAGGCACACACAGACATGAAATTGTTTAAAGAGAATTAGGTAAACCCTGAATAAAAGGCATAGGCTAAATTTTGAATTTCTGCTTGCAGCCTGGGGGACCCACCCTTAAATGAGATAGATGGACCAATTTCAGCATAGACGGTTAAGTGTCTTTAGACTCTTTAAAAAGCCAATGTGGGAAGGCTCCCAAAAGACTCAGAACAGGAGGGTCAAGTCTACCATGAAACCCCAATGTGGAAGAGCTTCTCTCTCTCTCTCTCTTTTTTTTTTTTTTTTTAACTTTAAAAGTATTATGAGACTGGCTTTGCTGTACTTTGTAAATGACTTTGCTTCTTCCGCTTCCCTGTCCCATGAGAATTTTTCCAACAATTTATTTTTGAGGAGCTTTGCATGCTATTAATGGCTACAAATGCCCATGTTATGTTGTTTAATGCCAGGTATTATTTAAAACTATAAATGCTTTAGAACCAACCTGACTCCTGGACCTATCCAATTCATATTGAGTATTATTTCTTCTTGCAAATGCATAAATGCTTTCATGAGAAAACTGAGTAGAACAGGTTTCCATCAGAAATAGACAAGCATTTGTAACAGAATCAGTATTTTCTGATTCTGTGAAGCGTTCTTCACCAAACGCAGCACCTCATATTTAAATTAAGTATATTGCAAAGAGTAAAGTAGTTCTTCCTTCCAGTACCTAAAGAGGGCTACAGGAAAGTTGGGGAGGGACTCTGTGTCAGGGAGTGGAGTGACGGGAAAAGGGGGAATGGCTTTAAACTAAAGGAGGGAACATTTAGAATAGATACAAGGAATAAACTCTTCACTCAGAGGGTGGTGAGGCACTGGCACAGGTTGCTCAGAGAAGCCGTGGATGCCCCATCCCTGGGAGTGTTCAAGGCCAGGCTGGATGGGGCTTTGTCAACCTGGTCTAGTGGGAGGTATCCCTGCCCATGGCAGGATTGGAATGAGATGGTCTTTAAGGTCTTTTTTAACCAAACTATTCTATGATTCTTACAATTAAACAGCTATGAATGGAGTAACCAATCCTTTTTTTTTTTTTTTTTCTTGTTGTCTTTTTCTTTTTCCTTTTTCTTAGAAACTAGAGATCAAACATTAATACAGCTGCTCATATTTTACTGGACTAAACCATTTTCTACATATCTGTAACCTGAATTTAGCTAGTGATTTCCATGAAAATATCCATTAAAGATGTATGCTTGAATTGATTAATACAACAATGTAATATTAACTTACATTTTTCTATGTTACCTATTGATTACATCAGATTACATTATAACTTCATTAACAATATAATATGTTCAATAATTTTATAACAGATTTGGTCTTGCAGGGCTTTATTAACAGATTTATTTGACAGTAACTTTTCATATTCCAGAGAGCTATGCTTTAGCAGTTTCGGGTTTAATTCTGCACTAATATCCCTGTTGGCAGATCCTTTCCAGAGCTATAAATCAATTATCCCCACATATGGATCCAATTGCAAGATTGGGACCATAGACATCAGTTGTGTAATGCACACTTCCTTTTCAGCTATCAAATTAAATTAGATCTAAATAAAACTAAGCTGATGAAATTACATATTTGTATTTAAGACTGTAATTCAGCAAAATAAGTAATTATAATTCAGGTTACTTAGGAAGTTTGCTTTTTTTTTTTTTTTTTTCCCTAGGACCCATGCTGCTATTTAATATACAGTTATTTGAACACTAATCACTACATTCTTCATTTCAATAATTGTACTGATTTTGATACATAAATGTTTAAAGTTACAGAGACTGTGCATATACTTTTTTTTTCTTTCAAATGCAGTCTTATTTACTTAGTTACAAATTTACAAATATTACACAGCATTGAAACATGGGAGGGTGTAGAGTTAGACTCAGAGCCCTCTGTTCTAGTCAGTGCTTTCCAGCACAGCATTTAATGGCTTTGACCTTTTAAGTTTAAACTGTGTCTATTTGTCACAGCAAGAATGGCTGTTTTAAAGAATGGGGAAAATTAATGTAAAAGTTGGTCTTCAACACATCAAATTCCAGAATATGTTACGTAAGACTACTTCAAAAACATAAGTACTTCTGTAATGCTGTTATTTTAGCAGTCAAGTAGCTAACACAACTATTCACCTTGCACCAACATAGGAAAATCAGTCTTTCAAATCTGACTGAAACTCCTTCCTGTTGGGAATAGGAAAACTTAATTTCAAGAAAAAAAAAAAAAAGTGCAAAGATACAGAATGTCTTCTAATACAGAGCAATAACAAAGGAAAACAATGTCTCTCAAGCAAGTATATCCAGTGGTCTTAATCTGTGAGTCCTGCCCTTTCTTGCTGGCTGGACATGTGCTACCTTCTGCTGTATCCCAGCTTGGAAAAGAGCCATGAAGGCTCATGTAGGAGGAACATGTCTCCCACAGAGAATTGCCAGCACCTTCTCAAAGTGAATGTTTTGATGTCTTTTTCAGCTCAAGGATCTAATTCATACTGAATAATCAATGGACAATCCATGTTCACTAAGCAAAATTATTTTTCTCTCTCTGGGAAGAAAGTTCACGGTAGAAGCTGATTATATTTGGGAGTTCAACCTGTTCTCTTTGATGTCTATGTGTAAACAGCATCAGTGGGAAGAGAATTCAGTATTAGGTTCTTATAATCCTCTCGCATCTCTGCAGTAATTGAGAAATAAAGGAAACAAAGTGAACTGTTGCAATGAACCATAACAATGAAAATCAGATAATGTCACCCACCAGGTAATAAATCGTTCTTGTACAATGTAATAGGTAACAAGTAATGCTTAGTACAAATGAAAACTGTAGGGAGGAAGCTTAGACTAAGTCTGTTCCTATTCATTCTTTGTAGGCTTAAACCATATATTGCATATTGTGAAATAAAACATTCCTCAAAGCAATGGCATTTGTAACTCTTATTCTTTGAAAAGATGAAGTAATCTTTCTTGGCATGAGCTTTCTTCTCCATCCATCAAATAACAAGCAAATTAAAGGAACATCCCAATAGCCTCGAGGAAGTCACGAGGCCTATCCTCTCACCTTCACTGAATTTTGGTATCTTTTTATCTTTTGAAGTTAGAAAATGGAAAAGACTTCAGTCATTGTAATTTTTTATGTACATTTAAAGTTCTCTTTGAATTTCAGTTACACTTTTTTAGGAGTAGATGCTGATGAGCTTTCCCAAGACACACACAATGTAAACCATTGTATATTTCATACAGAACAAATACAGATTTTGTAAAACATCAACAGAAAGACAAAGGACACATTATTCAATATGATTTGTTAACTAAGCTTAATAAAAAGTCTGTTTCTCTAGAACTGCTCTCACCAGGAGCCTGGCCATGTGAGAACCACATCTTTGAACTATTTGGAGGAGTCAAAAGAAAACTCATTAAGGACATTTCTCTCCTTTTACCTGAGGCCATGTTTGTTTTAGGTAAGTATGCTTTGGGAGTTAAGATAAAGGAGGGGCTGAGAGGCCAAGACAAGCAGTCAGCCTGCCACAGAAACAGCAGGCTTTAGACCGTCAAAAACTATGGAGGGTGCAGCTGCAGATTTCTCGCTCCAGGCTACAGTGGATCACGTCTGTCATTGCTCCAGAGACGCCCAGCAACACTCGCTCCATCCAGGAGAACAGCCACAGAGGTAAGACAGAGACAGGCAGAGAACTTTTTTCACCAGCTTTCCATTCCAAGCTCCTCCAGAAATACTATGAGCTGAAAAGCATAGGACTCCCTTAAAACAGGAATCCAGTAGAAGGAGAGGTATTGTATCTGTCTATAGGCACTGCTGAGCATCCCCTTTAAAATAATACCACCAGCTGTATCACAAGGTGAGCAGTAAATGGATTCTGCCACTAAGAACAACAACATGGTCACTTTCAAGATGACTAAGAAGCCCAGACTGTAAGTATCATTCGAATGTAGTGTTTTTGGCATGGAATGAACAACAAAAAAGAATTTTCAACTTCAGAAATAATGGGTAAAATACTTTTCTGAAAACATTTTGCTTGGAACTTTTATTTTATTTGTTATTCCAATATTTTATACTCTCCACTCAAATATTTCAGGATTTACTTGTAAATGGAAGCAGATGAAAATTCAGGTTGCGATAACTGATTTTTTTAAAGTTTATTTACCTTTTACATATAAAAACACTTTTTAATTTCCCCTACCGTATGTAACAGCAGCAGAGAAGGAAAGTACTACTGAAAATGCCATTTAAAATTGTAGTAGCCATCACCAAAAAATGGGACACATAGCATCCATGACAGTATATGCTCTCTTAAGCTAATTAGATCTGATTGCCCATGTTAGTTTAATGCTGAAGCTGTCTAATCAATTAATAACCAGGCACACCGTGACCATATGTAACCTTTAATTAGACATAGCATCAGAGAAGGAGAGTTACTTTTTTATTTTGTAGCAGTACTGCAAAAACAGAAAATATTTCAGTATTAATTACATCATCATTTGGAGTGCAATGCAGTCCCTTTGAGCTGTGATATCTTAATAGGAAATGATACCTTAGTTAAAAATGTGCAAGTGATTGTCTAACTTGTTCAATCAGATCATAGACAGAGGACAGATTAATATTGCTATAGAAATCACATTTGCCAAATCAAAATATGTCCCTTCCAACTCAGATATTATATGAATCGATGATCAAAATGTGGTGGAAAAAAAGTTATTTCAAAAGATGCCAGCAGAATCTAACAAAAGCATTTGTATTGAATGGATACTGTATGGATATTACGACACAGAATTAACTGTGGGAGTGCTATTCTATCTTAATCTTTCAGCAGCCCTGTTTTATGGAGGCCCTGGATGCTCACAGCCAAAGATGGTGAAATGACAGAGAATCAACAAATGGTGAGATTAAATTCTGAAGAAAATAATCCTTATAGAAAACAGGTGCAGAAATTGAAGCTATTTGAGCAGAGGAAGTGAGGCTTGGTCTTCTATTCCTTTTTTTTTTTTTTAAGTAAAAAAAAAAAAATTTTTTTTTTTTTTAAGTAAATTAAGTAAAAAAATTTTTAAGTAAAATTTTTTTTTTTTACTTAAAAAAAAAAAAAGGAATAGAAGACCAAGCCTCACTTCCTTTACTTAAAAAAAAAAAAAGTCAATTTAAAAGCATTTTCTTCAGTATTAAAAATGTTTTGAATTACAATGCTCTATACATGAGAATGTTTAAGAGTACCTCCAATTTATATTAGATATAATATCACTACGAGCTCTTAAGGAGCTGCAGAGAGCACTGCTCACTACGACAACATCAAATTTTAGCATCAGTTTTTACTTGCTTAATTACAAGAATTAAAATATCTTCAGAGTGAATTTTCCACTCCTAGCCCACACATGATATTGTGTATATGGCAAAAAAGAGTTGGGAGTGAAAATGACTTTAAGATGAAATTTGAAAAATATACCTTCAGGTGCACAGTTTTGTTGATTGATGTTTGGGAGGGATGTTGCTATAGCTAAACCAGCTAAGAAATCAAAAGAAAAATCAATTTAAAAGCTCATACTGAAAAATGCCTTTGAAAGGCCCAGAGATTATTAGTTCTATTTACTCATTTTAGAAAGATTTGTTAGATCAGAGGATAAAAACAAAAAGACATTGAAGCACATTCAACATAAGGCCCAACGCTGCAAACTTGAAAAAAATGTATTGAAGTGGTGCTCCAGTGCTTAGTTTTAAGCGCCTTTGTAAGTTTTTGCAGCATCAGATCCACAGTTACATCTCCAACTTTTTATCCAAAGCTCAGCAGGTTAAGACAACTCTCCTTAGCGCAAGTCTTTAAAACTCATAGTTTGTACTATATTCTAACACGTGAAGTATCTTTTTATCATGTACTTTTTGTCTCTTGAAGATGGAGGCTGTAGCTATATGGATCTTTTAGAGTGCCATACTCCTGGCAAGCACCATAGGGAAAGCCTGTAGAAGAATGTCCTTCCCAAAGGCACCTACAAATTTGCTGAGAATGAAGGCAATCCTACTCTCAGAAGAAGGATTGTATACTTACAATTTCAAGGAATTAAGGTTTCTGAAACTGTGATTTATTACTGAAATTCCATTTTTGTAGAAAATTGTATTCAAACAGCTTGAAAGTTTTAATCCACACTTGGGCTTCTTAACATTTGTGCAAGAAAAACAATCCACGCATGAATTTTTGCTAATGTTAACAGCACTAGCGTAACATTCATGCTGACAGCTTGGCATTGTTTCACACTAAGTTCATCTGAAACAGTTCATTTGAAAAAAACTGTAAATTTAAAAAACATTCCTCCTTCCTGCCTGAAGCTGCTCAGATCCTTATCATCCACTCCTTATGGTCCATTCATCTTCCTTTAGCACTGTAGATGCCTGGGACCTAATGAGATGAGGGCTCAGGGAGGGCCTCAGGAGACCTTTCATATGCACTTTTGACAAATGAGGAAAGATGCTCGGATGTTTTGTGTGGTGTATAGGTGGAAAGCGGTGCTGGCTGATGCATAGCGACATCCCACAGCTGTGGGAAGAAAGAAGCATCTTCTTCAGCAAGATTATTGAGGTGTCTAGGAGAAGGCCTTCAAAAATGGGTTGAGCACAATGTTTTGCTAGTTAGTTGCATGCCATATACTTGTATTTTCTACAATATATACATACAACTGCCAGTGTTTTATGGATCAGTAGACATTCCAAAAACTGGAGAGAAGCAAATAAGTGTCAATATACTCCATCTGTGTAACTAAATAGAAGATTTAAGAATGTACTTATAAAACTCTAACCTGAGAAATTAAGCGATGCCAAGCAAAGGACTAAAAAACACAAGTACTGGTAAAATAAATAAATAAATAAATAAATAATTGTACTTCTATTGCCAAGATCATGTGTTACAATACACCCTATGTTTACTTATGCCTGATATTTTCCTTAAATAAAAATCAATCTTTTTCATACTACTTAAATGCAAATATTATTTATGCCAGAAGAAAAGCCATGAAAATCGATTTAAAGTTATGCCATATCTACAACGCAATACAAATTAGCACTGAACATGTTCTGCTATATGCAAACAGCTGAATTAGATTTGCAGTTAATTGGGTTTTATCAAATTGCTTTCCAAAAACGCTGTATTACAGTCTGAAAAGAGAAATGTACATATATATAATGTGTTTAATCAACACGTTATTGCATATATAATTTTAAATATATATATTAAATATATATGCTACATATTATATATATATTAAATATATATGCTATCTTTCTAGCAAGAAAAAAAACTGGTCAATAAAGGTAAAAAGACTATTTTAATTTTAATCCACATATGAGAAAAGAAAAACAGCGTATGTTTTTATTATTTAACATAGATATTATGATCACACTGACAATGTTCAGCCAGATCAGGAACCCGTTTTACAAGGTACTGTGAAAACAAAGAAGTCTCCCAATTAAAAACCTAACAGCCTGAAGACAAAACGTTCTGACTACAAGACGAACAGGCAGGCATGGGAGATAAGACCAACATAAAAAATACAGAGATAATTCTTTAAGACCCCTTGCTCAATCTGTAGCCCAAGGGCTTTTGGGGGCCCACCAAAATATTAATGCTTAGGCCTACTTCCTCAGAAAGATAGATGAATTGCTCTGACAGTGGCATAAGTCATCTTTGTTTATAGTAGACAGCTTCTAGATTTTGTTCACTAGAAATTATATTGCAGCGAAGTTAAATCTATTATTTTATGCGAAGTGAAGTTTATAGTAATAGGAGGAGAAAATAAATCTTATTTGAAGATGTGGAAGAGAACATACATGTATGCCTACAAGACCAAGTAATAGGGCTCAGTGACTTTGGAAGTTGCTTTCAGGTTTACGGTTGTAATGGGATTTGGTAATGTAAACTTCTTCTGCCAATTCTTTTTTTTTTTTTTTTTTTTTTTTTACTGTGACCTTTATTTTAAAGAGTTTACTTGCTAACTTTCCTTTTGATATTTAAAATGGATTTTTGCTACACAGTTTGATGTATCAAAAAATGCTTGCTTTTTATATCACTGTTTGAATAGAAATATCAGATGCCAGCTGTCTCTTGATTTTACTGTTTGGACACTTAATGCACTTGTGATCCTTGATTAAAATTAAGCTTGCTGATTTGAACATTCCAACTCCAACCTACTGGTTAGTTAAAGAGGTATTTTATAAACCCCTCAACCTCCAATCATTGAAAACCCTTTTTTCTTCCAATCACTGATTTGATGATATTTGATGTTATTAGCTCACCAGTCTCTACAGATATTCCACAAGATCTTAAGCAGAACGTCCACTACTTTATAGCTTTATGGCTCATAAAACACACAAGTTCAAATGTTTTGTTAAATGCACAACTATGGGCAGCCTGTGGGCAGAAATAATCTCCGAAGTCTGTTTAGTCAGCAGAAAAACTGCAGAGCACCAAACAAAGCAACACTACCGTAGAATTTTAGTTACCTGTAGAAGAGTGAATTTGTCATTTTTAGCTTATTCTATATAATGTCTCTTTACAGTCAGAACCGGATGGTCAGCTAATGAATTTTAGATCAAAAGGAGCCCTGGGTTTTCAACATCCAGTGAGGTGAGTTAAATCCTATCACTTCATATAGGGAAAATAACAGTCTCCAAAAAAAATCATGTTTCTTCTATGGAGAAGTATCAGTTTGTCTCTGCAGTGTTTCTTTTTAGTCATGCAGTTTAACTACTCATCAAAGTCTGTAGATTTTTATCTGCCCACCAGGAAAGTCACCCAGGCTGAACAAAACCTGAAACAATACTCTAATAATATATAAAAAAAAAAAAAAAGAAAAAAAAAGAAAAAAAAAAGCCATCTTAAAAGAAGTAACATTATCCTGCCTGATCTAATTTATATTTGCATTGGAATATCCCTCTTCTTTATGAGCATCATTTTTAAGAAGTTGTAGAAATTTAAATTGTATGACCTTTATCCCTTTGTCAAGTTAGTTGAAAACTGCCCAAAGTGGAACCAAGAGGAAAAGATGTGCATATATATGCACACAAAACCACATGCATATGTATATAGACCACACTAATTTTGCTTTAGTGGGAAAACAGGTGAAAACCTGAAATGTAAATTAATACGACGTATTTAAAGTGTCAATACAAAACAGTATGAATTTTGAAAAAAATCTCAGCGTCTACCTCCTCCTCCACCTGGAGACACTAAAATCACTAAAATCAGCCTGTGCGCAAGAGTCAACCCACCCCAATCTTAATCTGGTGTTTTAATCTTAATGCCAGAATCCCAGAACATCCCTCTCACTTTCTGCAGTACACGGGATGCTTCCATTCTGTACTGAGCTGAAAAACAGAACAAAAAGCCTCAAACACGCATCATTGCCCTGGCAACACCTTATCAGGGAGGGACCTTAGGTAAATACAATACACAATATGCCCAAAGCAACTGAGATAATTTAAAGTTAACAGTACCTTTTAAGTTAGTAATTTATATTTTAAAATACAGAGAACCTCAAGATTTTTCTCCCTTCAAATAAAGATAAAAATAGATTTTAGTAGTCAAGTTAGGTTAGCTGGGAAAGTGTCTCATGGTTTTACTTTTTCTCTTCAAATGTTTTCTTATCAGACTGTATTTGCCTAAGTCCAAATCCCAGAAGTTTCTTAATAACATCGGAGAAAAGGTTCTGGCTAGTTTTCCAGTACAAGCTACAATTCACTTCTACAATGATGACACTGACTCTGAGGAAGATGAAGAAGAAACCAGTTCAGCCTAATAATAAACAGTTGTCAGCCTTTATAAAAATGTAACCAAAAAACAAATAAAACAAGAAATCAAAAAAGGAACTCTCACAAATGCATGGACAAACATCTGACTGAACAAAGAAACACATCAAAGCTTATGAAGACTATTTATACCCATATACCCAAGAAGAATGAGTCAATGCAACTGGAAATTAAGAGGAAATCCTTTCGTGTTTTGAGAGACTTAAATAACACCCTGAAACTTAAAAAAAAAAAAAAAAAGGTGTAATGTTTTAAGTTGAGTTGATTTAAGCAATACTTGGATTAAGAATGTGAAGAGCACTGTCTTTGGTTATTCATTATTCTTTTACATTGCAGTCTGGATAAAACGAAAATAGGACTGATCATGAGGGAAAATAATATAACATATAGCCCCATAATAACGTGAAGGCTTTGAAACACAATGTTTGTAAGAATTTAAGAAATGAATGATTTCAAATGCAAGACTATTGTTTATTAGCTCTGTGGGAGGATATTTGTTTTTTAACACTGTATGCCAGTTTAACCTAAGCAATTTCAACAGATTCCAATATAACTTCCTGCCAAGACAAGTTTTAAATGACAGCCTCGTGATATCTTCTCTTATTCTTAATTTCCCACCCTCTAATCAGAAAAGTGCATTGTTGTCAGCCAGGAGAAAAAAAAAAAAAAAAAAAAAAAAAGTGAGTTGGTTAAAAACTAGGATTTAGGTTAATGGCATATTAAAATGTATTACATACTAACTTTTTGTCTTATTTGCTACAAATTCCCCCCCCCCCCCGGGGGGGCTTACTGAGGTCTGTAAAAAAGCATCCTGGACAAGCACCAGCAGCTTCATTAAAAATATTTCCAGGCAGAAAAATGCTGGAGGTTCGGAAATCCCAGACAAGCAGCCACTGTATAAATGCAGATCAACTACTCAAAATGCATGCCGTAAGCCTGCTGTATTCTAGACGCTGATGTTCACACTTCAAATAAATGCAATGAAGTGAGAGGGGGAGAAAGGATAATGAAAATATAGCTGTGCAAACAACAAAATATCACAACTTTTTAGCCTGGGAGACATGATTGAATATGTAAATGTGGTCTGGAACATTTGAGAGGCTTGAAGATAGTGGGAAATGATTGAACATCAAATGAGAATAGTGAGCAGTGGGTTTAAAACAAAGTGAATACTTCACTCAGCTTGTGACTATGCTGTGATGTCGTGGAAACTAACAGTCTACCTACTTATAAAAAGTAAATGAAACAATTTCATAAGAAAAATATAAAGATGCTGCACAGAAGCTTCCTGATTCACATTGTTACAGGCTGGAAAATTATCCTGGGGAAACATTACTAGCTTCTTGCACTAATCTTTGCTCTTCCATGAATGTGTACTACTAGTCAGTGTTGGAGAGATAATGTGAGCTAAATTTACCTTTGGTCTTGCATGAAACATGTTCTTAAATGCACTACATCAGATGTAGTTTTAATTACATGAGCAAGAGCTGTTGCAAATCCATACCTTTGAAACACAAAAATTAGCTTCAGAGAAGTATGATCATTAGGCGTGTAGAACAAACCTTATTATTAGAAAAATGAAACTGCATAGTGGATACCAGTCTTACCAAAGGCTCTTAGGAATATCAAAATAAATCACCTTAAATATCTGCTGAGGTCTGACAACATGTTATCAGCATAAATTGATTCAGTTTCTCAGTCAATACTACACTATGTCTCTTTTCCTTTCCCCTTTACTGTTAAATTCCATTTTCAAATTAAGGTATTATCACTGTATTATTTTCCTGATTGATAATACATGTATTTAGCTATGGTTATTAGAGGAAGTTAAAGCTACATTATTCTTTCCCAAACACACTGGCATTGTGTGTGTGTGTCATATAAACAAATGTATCTTCATGTTACAATGTCAACATAACCTTATTTGCACACTTAAATAAATTGTGCATTGTGATTCCTTACCAGTTTGCTAACAATTAACTAAAGACTAGAAGTGAACTAATTATAGCATCTCTGTTTCTCAATTGCAGTTAATTTTCAGTTTTCAGTTCTGGTTTGTTACTTCATCTGCAGTTTGACCTTGTGAAGTTTTCAGTGACCTTAGAATCATCCATCATTTCCAGGAAAAAGATAACAAAGCATCCCCAAATAATGAGTTTATCATGAGTTTACTACTTCAAAGACAAGGCTAGAAATGTACTGTTTTACGGATTAAATTGTTGGCTCAGGACCTCATCTTGCAGAACTTCTGTTACTAGTTCAATAACTGTAACATTTCCAGCAAATGCTACCTTTCCATTTCCATTGTTTGTCTAAAATTATGCAAGTGACAGGTAAGTTCACGTCCCACTGGTACTTGAATGCTGGAGAGGTACCTAGACAATGCCTATTTGCCTAAATGTTGTTACACACCTTTTAGCCCATTCTCCCATCACAACATCTATTTTAAAGATCATTAAATCAAGTTGACTGCATCCCAAAACTATACTCGGATTTTTAAGACAGCCTGTACAATTCAGATTGCTTTAGGTAACAGCAAAACTATACCTACATATCACAAGGAGAAAGCCAAATCCTTTCTACTACTGCCTAAAGAAGTATCTTCACACAGCATTGTTTCCTACATCACTTTCACAAACAAAGTGAAACAAAGTGAAACAAAATTTGAGTTGCCATGTTTCTTGTTTCCTTTTCTTACTGCAATCATCCTATGTGTAGGAACAGTAAACACTAACACACACAGAATTGTGCTAACTTTTATAACATTTGCATATTTTACTCCATATGCTTGTACATTTGATCTTCATAACCAGGCTTTTACCTCTTTTATTACATCTCCCTGTTGATCACAAAGTGAAAAAATACTTCTATTAATGACATACTTACAACAAAAATAAAATTATGTGAATACACAGAGAATTTAGTTTTTCTGCTGCTTCATATGTGTAAGTTAAATATTTGTGCTAAAGCTTCCAAGCTTACAGCATTCAACACAGCGCAATGCAATAAAAGACTTTATCCAAGTCTTTTTTGAAGTCTCAGAAGACTTTATCCAAGATAAAGTCATGGAAATGATCGAAAAGGGAAGCTATTCCCAAATTTTCTAATTCAATATTTCTCAACTTCAACATCATAAACATCACCCATGTTGCTACTACCCTTCTGTTTATAGCTAAGATGGAAAGGAGGGAATCTTTATCATCATTACACAAATTCGGCAACCATAGTTCTATAATTTTATTTAGCATTCAGCCTTTTTGTTTGAAACAGCACTCATTTGTTATTTCTTATTACATGTTTACATACACATTCATTCCAATACCATTTGGGTGGAGCTTGTCTTATCACATGAAGCTTATAGTGAGATGTGTAAAAACTCATCAGCCTCCAACACATTAAAAATTGAAGGGAAAAAAAACAGAAGCTGAATCAAATTCCACTAATTTCTACTAGTTGTGCTATAAAAAGATGCCATCTGTAAGTCAGAAGGGTGAAAACGGGGGCAAATTTTGGTTTTCCTTTTATTTACTTAGTTTTTGCCTCAGTCTGATAATAATGGACACCTGATATCCAAAGCCTTTAAACAGGTATGTTTTGTAAAGAAAGGCACTACTAGCAACACATTTCAATCACTTCAGGTTTTCTTAGAATGGCAAAATGTAAGGCAAAATCTATGTAAGCTCCTCTAAATAACTATAGCTAACGTTTGCTGTGTGCTTACAAAAGGCAGAACCTCTCTTTGCGGCAGAGCTGTATATCTTTTGCTTAATTGCAGCCATAGGCAAGACCATGAACTGATGAATCCCAAACAAAATACAAGTATCCCCCAGCAAAATACATTTGATAGCCCATATACACCATGTTATCTAGTTTTATTTTGATCACAAAGGCAACTTCTGAAGTGTCAATTATTATTCCTGAGTTGAAGAAAAGGTCACTACAGTGCCTTTGAAGCACCGCTACACAGTAGTGACAGAAAAGCAAAGATTGAGTTTCATGCCTGCAAGTTTTACTTAAACAAATGGCCCCAGTTTGCCTATTCACTTAGGTGCCTCTGTTGGTTTTCCCATAATTGTGAGGTCAGCAGTTAAATGAAATGGCAGATTCATCACTGATACAATCTTTGTCCAACGTTTACCATCCTTTAATTTGTGTGCTTTCAGGGCCTGAGGGCATTTTCCAGTAGCTTTTCTTTATCCTGAAGGGATTTGGGACTCCTTAACAGGGGACTAAATTAATCCTTACATTAAATGATAACAGAAACATGGCCTTCACTAGTTGTCAATTTAGAATTAAAAACAAAATTGCTTTCTCATAAAGCAAAAGGAACAGAGAACATGGACAGAAACTCCATGGGAGAAAAAAAAGAAAAAAGAAAAAAGATTACAGTCAATACTTCAGTGCCTACAACATAACTAGAGAATTAACAACAGACTAAATACATCTTCAAGTCTGTTGATCATAAAACCTTGTATTCACCCTACAGATAGGTGTTTGAGCATGTAAGTTAAGATAAACTGAAGGGCAAAAATGGGGTAGGGGGAAATAACAGCAACTGAGAGCACTCTGAAAAACAAAACACCACAAAGAAATCTACAACTTTCAAGGAAAAAACATTTTACTAATTTACAGTCATGAAGATTAGATATAAATACTCATTCCTGTAAAACACACACAAACAACAAAACACTTAAAATGTAGCATACATGAAAAAAAATTTACTTTTTAAGAAATATTTGAACTATTGCTGTAAGTTACTGTGCTTTTTGTTATAACCCAGACTATAACAAGGTGGACCTGAGGGTTCCTTCAAACTAGTTTTCATTTTTTTAAAAAAAGCTCAATAATTGTAATTTCAAAAGTTGTTTCAGAAAATTTTTTTAACATAGATCCTTTATTTCTGGTGATCTTGGTATTTTAATTAAGGAAGGGCTGCCACCCAAAGGGACCTGGACAAGCTTGATAAGTGGGCCCATGTGAACCTAACAAGATTCAACAGGCTGCCCAGAGAAGCTGTGGATGCCCCATCCCTGGAGGTGTTCGAGGCCAGGCTGGATGAGGCCCTGGGCAACCTGGTCTAGGTTGCGGTGTTCCTGCCTATGGCAGGGGGGTTGGAACTGGTTGATCTTCAAGGTCCCTTCCAACCTAATCCATTCCGTGGTTCTATGGTTAATAAGTCCACCAATTTGGGAAAAAAATAAAATAGTTTGTTGAGTGAAGAACTGTGTAAAGAAAAGTCAACCACTATATACCTTGACCCAGAACAAATATTATAAAATCACAGGAAAGTCGCTAACTTTAAGGAAGTAAAAATTAACTATATTTTACTAATATCTACATAAGAAAGCCATACATTTACAATGTAAACACTTCAGTTTAACTTATATAAAGAAGCTTCAAGCATTTCATAAGTTAAACACGTGCTCTCCCCAAACACAGTGAGAAACAAAATTAAGCTAGGTCCAAATATTATCTTTTACTCAGAAGGAAATCACAAGTAGCAACCTACAAGTAATAGAATGCTATTTTAAAATCAAAAGAACAGTTAGATAAATTAATGTGGCATAATTTTCATATCAATGCAAGTTATTATGCTGCATGCATAATAATAAAACCAAACCATCTCAATTAAATGTGTTTACATAATTTAGTTAGAACCTCAGATCAAAAAGCTCTGTTATAAAATCAGAAAGAAGTTTCTTTTACCATGGGAAGGTTTTGATTTTACTTACGCAATGCTTCAACTAATCAGCTAATTCAAACAAGTCTTAATAAGAACTATCTGCTATTGCAGATTCCTTTTTCAGGAAGAAAAAACATTCTGTTTACTTCACTGATGGGAATATCTCTCAGTGCTGGAATTGCTTCTTCTTGAAATTTCTTCTGTTGCTGCTTTTTTGCATAGTTATCTACAGGAAACAATTAAGACATCCCATATATTAAAGACATTTTCTTTGAAGAAATGTTACATAATGCAACACTGTATAAAATTAGCTACTGAGTGCTGAGGTGTAACAAGATGGTAAATCAGAAACACTTTACATCAACATATATTAGCATATATATATATAAACATATATTAAAAAGCCATGAAGAAATCAATCCTGCCCTTCTGCTGGAATCTTTGCCTAGAACTTTGCTTGGTTTAAAATGCTGTATGACATTAAACCAAAACTACCTGAAGATAAACAGAATGAACAAGCCCTACAGTGAATAGCTCAGTCTGTACTGTGGACATTTAATATTAGGATTCCTGCTGGGAAATGCTGCTCACTCTCACTTTAACTTGACTTCTTGTTCCTATCACCATGCAGCACCCATTCTTACAACAGCATAAACTTGTTTGCAGGTGCATTTTGAACAGTTCCCTCTAAAAAAAAAAAGAGAGAGAGAGAGACAAGAGTAGCTGTTTTTCAAACTGAGTAGGTCCCCTACCTCACCTGCCATACAACTATGCAGGCTCTTGGATTGACACCAAGTGAAAGGGTGGCATGAGAAGAACATGCCTGGTCAAGCTTTATAGGCCCAAGCCCTGTTCCTCTAATGTTGTCTGTTTTACTAACAGAGTATGCTTCACTAGTTGGAGACCACTGCATCAAATAGCAAAGAGTTTTTCCCTCTTAGCAGAGGAGCAGGCCACATGCTGAAAGATCAGCTGGCATGGAAGACCGGCCTGGCTGAACAGAGAGCTGTGGCTAGAACACAGGATGAAAAAGAGGGTTTATGGGCTTTGGAACAAGGGGCAGGCTACTCAGAAGGGCTACAAAGATGTCATGAGGCTGTGCAGGGAGAAAATTAGAAGGGTCAAAAGGCAAACTTGAGCTCAATCTGACTACTGCTGTTAAAGATAATACAAAATATTTTTATAAATATAAACAAGGAGGATTAAGGAGAACCTTCATCAGTTTTTTTGGAGGTGGGGGAAAACATAGTGCCAAGAGATGAAGAAAAGACTGAAGTACTTACTGCCTTCTTTGCCTCAGTCTTCAGTAGCAAGTCCTCCAGGTACCCAGCCCTCTGAGCTGGTAAATAGGGACAGGGAGCAGAGTGAAGCCCTCATAATCCACGAGGAAACTGTTAGCCATCTGCTAAACCACTTAGACATATACAAGTCTATGGGGCTGGATGGGATCCACCCACAGGTACTGAGAGAACTGGCAGAAGAACTGGCCAAGCTGCTTTCCATCATTTATCAGCAGTCCTGGCTACTGGGGAAGGTCCCAGTTGACTGGTGGCCAGCAAAGCGACACCCATCGACAAGAAGGGCTGGAAGAAGGATTCGGGAAACTATAGGCCTGTCAGTCTGACATGGTGCTAGGGAATTTCATGGAGCAGATTATCTTGAGTGCCATCACGCAGCATTTACAGGACAACCAGGTGATCAGGTCCAGTCAGCATTGGTTTATCAAAGACAGGTCCTGCCTGATGAACCTGATGTTCTCTGACAAGGTGATGTGCTCAGTGGATGAGGGGAAGGCTGTGGATATGGTCTACCTAGACTTCAGTAAAGCTTTTGACACCATTTCCGACAGCGTTCTACTAAAGAAGCTGGATGCTCAAGGCTTGGATGTGTGTACGCTTCGTTGGGTTAGAAACAGACTGTGTGGTCAGGCCCAAAGATTTGTGGTGAATGGAGTTAAATCCAGCCGGAGGCCAGTCACAAGGGGCGACTGGCCAGGACTCAGTACTGAGGAAACTTCTCTTCAGTATCTTTAGCAGTGATCTGGATGAGGGGATGGAGTGCACCTTTGGTAAGTTTGGAGATGATACCAAGTTAGGCACGAGTGTTGATCTGCTCAAGGGTAGGAGGGTTCTGAAGAGGGATCTGGATAGGCTGGATCAATGGGCTAAGGCCAACTGTATGAAGTTCAACAAGGCCAAATGCTGTATCCTGCACTTGAGTGCAACAACCCGATGCAGTGCTACAGGCTGGGGGAAAGCTGCTCAGTGGAAAGGGACCTGGGGGTGTTGGTCTGCTGAACATGAACCAGCAGTGTGCTCACGTGGCCAAGAAGGCCAACAGCATCCTGGCCTGTATCAAGAACAGTGTGGCCAGCAAGACTAGGGAAGTGATTGTCCTTCTGTACTTGGCTCTGGTGAGGCCGCACCTCGAATACTGTGTTCAGTTTTGGGCCCCTCACTACAAGAAAGACATTGAGGTGCTCGAGCGTATCCAAAGAAGGGTGACAAAGCTGGTAAAGGGCCTTGAGAGCAAGTCTTATGAGGAGTGCCTGAAGGAGCTGGGGTTGTTTAAGCCTTGAGAAAAGGAGGCTCAGGGGAGACTTTATCATGCTGTACAATTACCTTAAGGGATGCTACACCAAGATGGGGATCTGACTCTTCTCCCAAGCACCAAGTAATAAGATGAGGGGAAATGCCCTCAAGTTGCACCAGGGGAGGTTTAGGTTGGATGTTAGGAGAAATTTATTTACTGAAAGAGTTGTGTGGCATTGGAATAGGCTGCCCAGGGACAAGGCTGAGTCACCAGCCCTGGAGGTCTTCAAAAAATGTATAGATGTAGAACTTAGTAGCATGGTTTAGTGGTGGAGTTCAGTACTAGGTTAAAGGTTGGACTAGATGATCTTAGAGATCTTTTCCAGCCTAAATGATTCTATGATTCTACACACACACATGTATATATATATAGAGAGAGAGAGAGAGAAATTACCAGCTAAGTATCAAAATCTTGAAAACAAACCAAAACCAAACACCCAAAAAAAACCCACACCAATAATATTACCTGTAACGGTATTTGTGGAATTCAGTGGAGCGGTACTCATCATGTTAATACCAAAAAGTAATATATAACCAATTCCTACAGAAACTAGTAGGTATGCTGGTAAAGCAACTGCCCAGTACCTGAGGAAACAGATTTCAAAATTTACATTTTATAATAACAAACATCTAACAATGTAACAGTTTTAATGCATTGATTGTTATTGCATCTAGCACAAACTTGGAAACATGAAAAGAAACACCACTGCTGAGTAGGAACCCTGGTTTCTCCAACGAGAACTGACTGCAGAAATCACTGTAACTAGTGAGGGTATAAACCATCAAGTAGATTCATTTAATGGATTTTTTTTTTTTTTTAAGTCTACTGTATTTTCATTGGCAAACTCCCTGAAAACAAAATTTCAAATTTACCATAAAACATTGAAATACTATCTGTTTCATTACAATTTTCAACATAACTACTTATCCACATGAAATAATGCCTCACAAAGATTACAGTCTTTTATCATCAGGAAAAAATGGATTAAATTTAAGACCACTATTTAAAAAATGGTTTCACTGTTTCCTGTCTGAAAATAATTACACGCATCCAAATGTAAGAGTCTGAGGTTGAACTTAAGAGCTTAAAGTTGAACTTACTTTTGAGGCCAGTATGTTAGTCCCAGTGAGAAGAGCCAAGTCTCAGGAACATATGCCCAAATAAGATACAGTACTGCACAAAAGAATTAAAAAGGGGTAACAGTCCAAGCGATACCATTTTAGACCTCCTTCTTAAGATTTAGATCAATACTTTCACACTGGGACATACCAAGACAATATTTTGCTTTTACACAATTAAAGTCAAAATAGCTGTACCAAGACATTGTAGAATATGCCTCTCACACAAAACCTGCCCAATATGGGGGAATCATTGTGCAGCTGCTTATATGATACCACTTTTATATTTGAATTAACATCTAGTTTCTGATTTCCTGTATAGATAGACGAGCATTTCTTGAACTTGCTTAGAATTGCATTACAAGAAAAGCTCAGTAAAAGAATACCAAATTAGACTGTATGAAGATAATGTTAAAGCAGAAAATGATCATGCAGGGGGTCATTTGACTGAAAAGAAAAAAAAAAAAAGCTGGTAGAATTGCAGTGCTTGTGTGGAAGAACGGTTCAGAAAAAAATACTGGAAATAATTCCCAACTCATGGTATGCTAATAACCACTTACACATCAACAAAAACAACACTGAGAAATTTTAATCCCTACCAATAAATAAGTAAGGTTTATTAAAAATTAATGGGAATAGGTTAGTAATCAAACAGTGGCACAAGCTGTGGAACTGCAGCGGCTTCCTGTGGGATAAATAGAAGCCACTTTCCCTTCTGCTTACCTCTTTACGATGAGAAAAACTTGTAGCAGGATCTTGTTTTACTATTCAATTACAGTATATTTACGGAAGCATTGAAAGCATCTCTCAAGCTTTAGCTCTGTATGGGCATGTAAGATACGCCCAGTGAATGCTAAAGCAGCTGTCACATCAGCAGTGAAATGACTGGCCTAGTTTTGTTTTTGTTTGTTTGTTTATTTTGTTTTGTTTTGTTTTTCAGCATTTGGGATGGGGAAGGTTTCACTACCGTGATTAGTGAGAACACGAGTAGCTCAAGTAAAAAAGCTCCTAAAATTAGAACACAGAGGGTTTCTGACATAATCATTTGACTCCGTGACACCTTCCAAGCCCCGCAGCACTACGAGGGACAGACACAACTTGGCATTGCCGCAGCAGGCGGTGTAACAGCCCCCGGAGGGAGGCAGCAGCTCAGCACCACTCCAGCCCCCCGGGGCTCCCCTGCCGGACGCCTTTCGCCCCGCAAGCACAGCGCGTACTCACTAAAGCCGAACCAGGACCCCAGAAACAGAGCAAAGCCGTATATCGCCCGCTCCGGCAGGGGGGCCGGCGAGTTCTCCACCATGCCGGGCTCTCCGCTTGGGGGGCGGTACGGGAGGCAGCAGCAGCAGCAGCAGGAGGAGGAGGAGGAGGAGGAGGAAGGACGTGGAGCCCCCCCCGGACATGCGCCCTCAGAGCAACCCGAGCAAGCTGCAGGCGAACGCATGCGCCCGGGTGGGGACCGGGCGGAGCCGGGGAGGGTCCCGGAGCAGAGCCGCGGCTCCCGGGGGGCCGGTGAGCGGCGGGCGCTGGGGGGGTGGCGGCGGTGGGCGCTCCCCTTCTCCCCCTTCCCCGCACCCTGCTGGGCTCCTGAGCGCCTTTCCTTCCCCGCAGCCCGTCCCGGGCCGCCCTGAGGAGGGTGACGGGCGCTGCGGGGCCGTGCCCGGGCTGCGACACGTCGGTTCCGGGCTCCGCGGGGAGGGACGGGGATGGGAGCCCCGCCGGCCGCACGGTCAACCCGTAATAAGCGGCACGGGCAGCCCTCCGGCCGCACGGTCAACCCGTGCTTGGGACCCCGGGCTGGGCGCGGCTGAGGCAGCTCAAGGGGGGCTGCTGGGGTGAGGCCCTTTAACCGGTTTTCAGCTTAAACGCCGTGAAACACACGTCGTGTAGAAGTCACGCGTGTCTTCCAGGAAAACTGGGAGGTGTAAGGTGACGTGGTTGTTGTAAATCCCGTAAAACGCGGGTGGTTTGCCTCCGGGCTCCCCCCAATCTCTGTTTCTCTGACTCCTTTTCTTCCAGGGTCATGCGCCATGGGTGAACCGATATCCGAATCCGAGTTTGCAGCCTTGGCTTTTTATGCTGGTGACAAATCGTGCTGTGAATTGGTGAGTAGGCTTGGGGCTGGATGGAGAACGTGCGAGATGCTCCAGCGGGATTTAATCCCAGGTTTTATCTGTAATTTGATGAGTTCAAACTGGTATCTTACACCACCATATGCTACGCCCTTGCAAAAGCCCTAAATCTGGTGAGGGCACAGATAGTGTATATCTCTGTCAGGCAACTTTTATTGGATGCGTATACAATCATGTAAAACCAGACAGTGGTGTGTAGGTTGCATCAAAAAAACTTTACCAATCTCTTGGCTGTGTATCCAGGCCCCATATGGGATGACATACCTTACAGTGACACCTCCTTTAACCACAGAGCAATTATTCCTAACAGTATGTGTAAGTTCAAGACAGCAAATTAACTGCATAGTGTTCACCCATTCTTTGTATTTCTCATCTTATATGGTGTTTTTTTTGTTTGTTTTTTTTTCCCCCAGTCATTTGTGCCCCATAGGGCCTCTGCTTATTTAGTTGTTGCTTTTATTGCGTAAACTGCAGCATTCTTCTGCTTGAGTATTTCCAAGAATGCATTCCTTGACTCTTATTTTCCGCTTCTTGCTATGTTCAAAGAATCTTAGAGGATGAACATTGTGGCAGTTAATCTTTCTGCTGCTTGGAGAATTCAGTTATGGGTTATTTATCCTAAATGTTGCTGCTGCCAAATACAAGCTAGCTGGCACATGATACTTTATTCTATGCAGAAATAAAAAGTACAGGTCAAGTAACTTTCTTATAAGTAAATCTGTATCTGTACTAGGGACTGCTACCAGTAGAGTAGTGAGTTTCACTGGAAATTGTTTATATCAATAAAGTCTTTTTTTGTGCTATGGACAGAGTAAAATATTTAAACAGTTGTGTTAGCATAGGATACGTGTTATCTTTTAAAGTGATATGAGTGTTGTGCTGTGGAAAGAAAACCCCTGATTCTGTCTGTGCAAGTGCTAAAAATCATGTTTTTGAAATCTGCTTTAGTGGGAATACTACCTTGAGCTTGATATGTCAATCATGGATGTTGGGGATGGGGGTGAGGGCTGTGGTATTTTTATTTTTTTAATGTTGTAGCAAAATCCATGCTGTAGAGTGAATGAGACTTTCTTAGTCATCTTTCAAGTTGAACTGATTTTGAAATACTAGTTAATCTTTTTTCCTCTCTGTTAGTGCTGTGGTCTGTTGCATTTGTTCACATTGTAATAACTTATTTTTAAGGGTAAGCCTTAGTTTATGTGTATAGCTGTTCAGGAGTACTGCTTTGGGCAAGATCATGTGATTATTTTTTTTTTTTTTTATCATCGCCTTAGGTCAAGTTATTAAGTCATCATTGCACAGCATGCCACTATTTCTCTGAAATCTGCCACTGAAAGAATAAAGGACTATGAAAGACATGTTTGGTGTTTAGTTTGTTTCTATACACTTTTTCAGTCACATTCAGGGATAGCTGTGTGTTTCTTTGAAATGATAACACAGCTGTACATAAACACAATGCATATAGTATGCATCAAATGACACATACAATGCATGTTAAGATAATAGACTTTGTAGAGATCTGTAAAACAGAACAAAGTAATTTATTCTTCAGCTTGAGAGGCTTATATGCAGCACTATGTTTTAAACCCATTAAAGTATTGTACTTAGAGTATGTTACCTTGAAGCGTTTCCCTAGGTATTCTTGAATATTATTTTGCTGTCTATTACTTGATTTTGAATGACTAGGTTTTTAGAAGAATGCTGTTCTAGGGTGATTTAATACATAGTTTAAACCATTAAAAAACTTTGCTTTCATTCAGAACTATTAATCTGTGTGTATGCTTTTTAGGTCATGGATATGTAGATAGATATTTATTTTATAGGAATGCAACCAAACTATTGTGTTAGGTAACTCTAGTAAAAAATAGCTTTTTGCTGTTTGCTTTTTGGCTATGCTAAATGTGGATTATAAAGATTTGATACAAAGGGGTTTGTCGTTTGATAGTGCAACATATTGCAGACCTTAAGTTTCTTTGTTTTTCCCCCAGAAAACAGTTGGCAGAATTCCAGAAATGAGGGAGAATGGTGAACACTAGTAGTATTTTATTCTTGGTGAAATAGGACTGGGGGGGTGAGATGGGAGCAGGAAGAATTCAGCCATCTCAGTTTGGACACGGGGATAGTGAGATGATGATGAGCATTATTAAAATTTTATAAAAGACTCCCACTCAGAATAACTAGGGACATGGAAATCATTCTCCTGACTAGGTCCATGTTGTCTGCATTAGTATTTTAGTTAACTACAAAAAGTTAACTACAAAATAATTACAGTTAATAATAGGTAACTAATTTTTAGTTCATTAGTAATGAACTTAGTTGATGTGTCTGCATTAGTATTTTAGTGTGGATCAGAACACTTTTGAAGTAAATATCCCAGGTGTCCCCATCTTCCATGTTACATCTTTATTGGAATCTGCTAGTGTGGGATTCACTGGGGGTGAAGCTGCTTTTAGGAGTATAGGTAACGTATCAACCATGAATGGATGCTCTGTGGGACTAGACTTGAACCAGTGGAAATTAAATCCCCTTGAAGCACATATCATGTGAAAATAGACTCCTCGTTACCGAATACTTCGCTTCATAGATCTGTTTCATTTTTGATCAGGCTGCTTGTTTACGAGGAGTATCTTTTTTTTTACTGGTCCCCTGTGTCTGTGATCTGAAAGCGAAAGTATATGCAAATTTCTTTTTCCTTGAGCAAAGGAATTAGTGACAGCTTAAAAATCACTTCTAATCCTCTCTTCCTCTGATGTAAAGATTTTATATTGGTTTAATTTTTAGAAACTGTTAAGTAATCATTTATAGTTGGTGTAATGTATTTGCAAGATAAACAATGTTAAGAAATTATATGTTTATCTGTAGGGTCATGGAGTATTTGTACAACGTTCTCCACATAAACCTAAAACAGGTATGTAAACTAAACCAATATTACATAACTTCCTAAAGCACTGTCTGTGTTGTGCTTGGATCATTCAATTATTAATTCACTTCTTTTCCACTGGAAGAATTATTGTGTGTTTTTTTTTTTTTTTTGTGCTTATGTAACATGCAGAATACTTCTACTATGCATTCATGAGAACAGTGTGAATAGTCAATAACAGTGATGTGTTCAGGCAGTTAATGTTATAAGAATGAAGATTTAAGGTATATGTTTGTTACCTGTGTTTTAATTGTATCAACACGTTAGCTGTACAGGTCTAAAGACACATTCAAATTGATCTTTTTAACTACAAAGCTCTTTGCCTACAGTCTCTAATTTTTTGACAGTTGCAGAAGAGCAGATGGCTTTATAACAAGCTAAGTTATAAAAGTCTGTATACGCTATAGAAATGATAACCTGTAATATGTAGGAAACTCAGGTGTAGCCAGCAGCTCTGTAAGATGAGTTTTTGCATATACTCAAATGCTCAGATAGTACTCCTCTGAAAGTACTTGATGCCACCTCAGTAGTCTAATAAGGAACTTCACCTTTTACAGACAGCCTCCAAGGGGCATGGTTTATATTTTTGAAAGAGCCATGCATCATGTATATACTGGCCTCTAGAGAATAAAAATAGTTGGTTGATTTTTTTTTTTTGGTGCCATGTTGCTACATGCCATGCTACTCTGACTCTATTATAGAAACTAATTAAACAGGTACAGCTAGAAGAGGCTCACATTTTATTTCGAAAATAATATCTTTTGAGCATCTCACAGCCCTCGTTAGGCTTGTTATTAGAAGCAGGCTTTTTTTTTTCAGTTATGTTTATTAATGTTAATACAATTCAGGACACAAGTCATTCCTTGGGCAAGGAATAGAAAGCCTGCCAGCAGGTCTCTGTTCTTACTTCCATATAAATTCCTTCTCCTCCTTCAATTTATTAAAAACAAACAAAAAAAAAAACTCCGGTTGCAAGGTATATTGAGAGTTTTCAAGTTATCTCATTCTGGTTAAATAGTACATAGGAATGCACTGTGGAAATAGCTGGTGGCTTTGAATGTTTAGTTAGACTTTGATTACTTGTAATGTCTGAATTGTATAATCCAGTTCCTAACTGTTTTCTTAAAGATGTTGATCCCTGTGAAGTGTGGTGCAGTCAGCCGGTTGACGTATTAAGAGAATATTGCAACGTTATTAAAATACGCATCTTCTGGCCTCTTCTCTTCAAAAGTGAAAGTAATTCTTTGGTAGCTGATTGGAGGTAAGTAGTCATGTTCTCAGTGATTCATCAGCCTTTGCATTTATTTTTGTTTTCTCTGAAAGATCAATGTATGCTCTTGCTAATGGTAAAACAGTCTGCAGGTATATTTTTACAATAAGCTAAATTAGTTAAGGTCAGAAGGCCTAGTTCTTGAACGCATGGTTGAAAATATTAAAAACGTGTTTCTGAAGTTTGGAATCTCAGAATGTATTTAAGCATTTAAATGGATGCCCTGCACTTAAAAAGTACCAAAATCTTTCCATTCTTTTTTTTTTTTTTTTCTCTGAAGAGTTTATAACCATGCTCAACCATGTTCTAGCTTATGTCTAATCACTGCAGCTGTTAGTATGTAAGACCATGTTACATGATGATATTTTTCTGAATAACAACTTGTTTTGTTTTGAAGCAGTTCACAGATTTTAGACCGGAATTGGAAGAGACTCTGTGATTTAGAGGTTTTGGAAGACCTTGTTGATTTGATTAAAAAAGTTGTTGTAAGTATTATTTTTTAACTTTGTGTATGTTTTAAAATATAATAGGTTAATTAGTTCTTTATCTTAGGCAGCTTGGGGTTTTATCTTAAATGAGACATATCCTTTTATTGGAGTGAATAAATTGTCTGATAGTTACAGCTTTCTAGAAAGTTAGTTTCATGTCACAGGCTTTATTATAGTTGGGATAATCCTTAAGTTTTGCAGAGTCCATGATATGGTTGACTGCAACCCTTGTTAAGAGAGTCATATCAGTGAGAAAAATGGCACCTTTCCCTGATGAATAACTTGAGCAGATTTTTTTCTCAGTTATTTTTTCCATGTTCAACACACGATATTTTGGGTAGACCTGTGCGGTGTCAAGAGTTGGACTTGATGATCCTTAAGGGTCCCTTCCAACTCAGGATATTCTATGGTTCTATGATATTTAAAATTTGATACTGTTGTTGACTTAAAACAGTGGTTGTGGAAAAAAAAGAGAGTAATAGAACAAATGTTTTCAGCAGCTGAGGAGAAGATAGTTTTATTTATGATTTTAATTTAAGTATGATATGGTGTTGTTGTTTTTTTTTTTTAATGATTTACTGAAATTCTGTGTTCAACACCAAGCTATGTTTTTCTGTCTCTTATATGACTTTCTGTGATTAGGCATTCGTGTATTGTTGTGGATTCATACTTCCTTATGCTCCTTCTGCTGCTTCCTCCTTCAGGCTGTCCGAGTGCTCTATTTTCACCTTCTTGTACTTCAGGATGTCTCTGCAGTTACTGTACATTGTTTCACATGATGGGTTCTTCTTGCTTTTTCTTCCTGTGGTAGTCTCCCATACAATCTGTATCTGAAGATCTGTGTGTATTCCCATTCCCCTGTTTACCTCTGCTTCCCTCTTCTTACTTCCTCAGCCTTTGTCTCCTTGTCGATGTAAAAGATGGTAATAGCAAAATGTATTTGGAGAAGCAGAAGACCCCAGCAGGGGAAGTACTGTTGTTTTGGATGCTTTTTCATTGGTTGTATCAGCTGGATCTTGTTTTTTTTATCCCTCTCCTAGAACGTTCCACCTTTTATTGGGGGCATACTGAAAATTGGCAGCAGGATAGAAAACGTAAGTTTCTCAAATTGTTTTTAATTGGAATGCATTTTTGTGTGTGAATATATATTAAAAAAAAAGAAAAGTGTACAAATATACAAAATTTCAAAACACATAAATAGTTTGTAGCTTTTGGCTTATATAGGCATGCAGGACTGGGGTTGCCAGTTATTTCAACTAAGCCACAAAACAAAATCTATGTGACAGGAGCTGTGAAATAAATGCTGTCTGCTTGAGATCAAAATGGGTGAGAATTCTAGAGGTAGTTCTTATGTCCTATCTCTGGTGCATTTTGCTTGTCCTCTCTTTCTGTGCTGGTATTAGTGTGTTATACTAAAAATCTTGGTATGGGCGAAAGGCAAACACATGTTACACGTATGGAGAAAAAATTATTGACAGTGTAACTGAAATCTTCCAGAGTTATTGCAGATGAAGAATGAAAACCAAGAAATAAATATTTCTAAATGGAAAAACTCACTAGGAGCTGGGTTACACACACTTCCTAGTCTCTGACCCTTTTTGTGGTATTATGCTTAACTTTTACTGATCCTTGGGATTCTAAAGCCAATGGCTGCAGTCTGTTCTTTGTGTGGGGGGTAGCGGATATAGGCATCACTATCAGGTATTCTTTGCTGTGAGGAGTGCTGTTACTGTATTCTTCCAAGTCTGGGATTCACTTCGGTTTGGTTTTCCATGTTTGGTAAAACACTCTTATACCTTGCTTGTTGTTTTCATTGGTGTACAGGTTTAAGGTAATACCTGACTTTATTCTATATTATGTTTTATGTATGTTAAAAAGCTTTTACCCTAATTTTGTCCAGCTTCATAGTTTTTCTTTTTTATTTTATTTTTATAATGACCATTTTTATTTTTATAATGACCATTGGCCAGTTGCTTATAGCCATTGAGTCTTCGTTGTCAGCTTCTGACCCATCTGTTACTGTCCCATGCCTCTACTCCTCTGAACTATTTTACGTGTCTGCAATTCTCAAGACCTTTGTTCTGTCATTTGCTTCTGTTCATTTGTTCTGTATTTGGCTTCCATTTCTCACTGCTGCATCATTATGTTAGTCATAGCAGAAACAAGTAACTACTTGTTACTACTGTCTGTATTAAAAACTATTATTGTACCATATAAAAACAAAACAAATTAATTACAGCCACCTAGTCAAAAGAAAAATTGCTGTTACAGTTCAACCAAGTTAAGTCAAGAGCTCGGAGTAGGTCAAGACAAGGTGCAGGGCAAGTTGTAAACCCAACAGATTGCAGTCCCTGTGGCCTGGTACTAGTAATGGCAGTGCTAGTACCATCTAGTACCCATCTTACAAGATGGGGCTACAGAGCTACAAATGGGACTGTGCTCGATTGCTGAAATGATGCAAACCTTTCAAAATGCTCTTTGTTGGAGACAGGTTGAGACTCTTCCAAGAGATTCTCAAATAGTGGTACTGATTCAGTCTGAAGGACTGTGAATGGCTGGCTAAGGGTGCGGTAAGGGAGCCTGCTGATCTGTGTTCCCTGTCAAATTCAATGTTTGATGGAACTGTCCTTGTTAAGAGAACATTCTTATTTTCCCTACATTTATCATTTTTATTCTCCGCTTCCTAGTTTTGACTGTGCTCTGTAGTTTAACTGCAAAAGTGAAAAAGACGTTTAATTTTGAAGACCATATCAAAACTGATAGTAGCAATAGGAAAAGCAGAATAGGTACAACTGTAAGTTACTGCTGGATAACCCAGTTTTTGCATTTTTAGTGATATTTTTCTCAGTCATGCAGGTTTTTAAACTATTTTTAAAAATCTGCAGATTCATGTAATATGAGAGTATCCCAGGCAACAGGCATTCTTCACTCAATCCATTTCCTTCAAATAAAGTTCTGTAGCTCAAACAGGTACACTTACTTTGAGTGGAAGGGAAGTTATGATTCATGGAATTAAGTCTTAGCCCTGCCTGCATATCTAACAGCCTGGTGAATATTATTTCTTTAATCAGGCTTGTCACTTCACACTAAAGGAATTTTGTTGCAGTCATCAAAAATATTTGTAAATAAAATTTTATAATTTGAATGATTCCTGTCTCCTGTAGAAAATACATCTGTCCTCATTCTGTGAATATGCTTTATTATGCTGTGTTTGGGTTACCTAGATATTTGTATTTGTGAGCTATTGCCTGTCTGAAAGGCTAACAAATTGGGAATGAGTGCATCATGTAAGTGGTATAATAGTAGTTTGTTATATTTACATGGAATATATCCACTATTGTCACTCAATTAGTGGTTTGTGTGGTGTTTTTTTTTTTCTTTAGGACTTTTCTTTGTATTGACTTAAAGTTAACTGTTTTGCATTCCTTTTTTCCCCCTATTCTTCAACTGAACTAGGGTGTCTTTGATGTTGGGGATGCACTTGAGTGGGTCAGATATACAGGTGATGTTGGTATTCTGCAGAAGTTGGAGAAACTTGGTGATTTCGGTTGGATCTATCTTGAAATTTTCTTTGCTGAATGTAAGTATGAACAACTCTGAGGAAACAACCATGTGGAAAGTTACCTATGTTATAGTTATGAAATAGGAATGTTTGTGTGCTTTTCATCGTGGGAGCGACTGGAAAAATAGTGTTGTTTTCTGTTTAGTTAAACAGCCAGTTCTTTCTTGAGTTTCTGTATATTGGTCATATTCAGTGCATATGCTCTTGCTGAACAGACGCTCAGAAAATTCATAGTGGACAACAAAGACAAATCAGTGTGTATGCCTATAGACTATCAACTTTAACTTAGAGGTGAAAGGTGTATGAAATATGAAATGGGTCTTACTAAACAGTAAGTGCCTATTAATGGAGGTGTCAGTCATTTCAAAAATAAGCCTACAGAGCTCATGGTAGTTGCTGTATGCTGTTCACACTAGCAGGAGAACTTCAAGTGAAATGAGAACAGGTTCCCAAGTCCACTGTTTTTGATGTCTGTTGAATGGCTTTTTTTCTGTTCTTATGTTTTTTTTTGCATATGCACATTATAACTCAGCTATTGCAGTAAATAACTGAGTGGTTGGAATCAGACTAGCATGTAAGGAGAAGTATCTTTTTATAGTTAAGTACCAAAGATCATATTCTTTAAAATAGAAATCTTAGTAGATCTTAAAAATGCAAATTCTTTAAAATAAAACCATATTTCACTTGATTGCCTGAAAAAAAGGCAAATGCATAAAGGTTTTACTGCCTGTGACAAGTTTTTTTGGCTTGTAAAATGCTAATAAATGATTCCTTTGTTTTGAATACTTCTGTCACATAGTTTGTCCTGTCACATAGATTGTTTCTATTATTTATTTGGTATGCCACATTTTGTTTCCAGACATAAAATAGAGCACAATTATTAACAGAAGATAAACTCTACGTGTCTTTGATTATTTCTTTGTCTATTGCATTCTTCTGAATTTTGTCTACAGGCAAACGTTATATAACAAAAGTAGCCTTGGAAGATTGTAATTTAGTTGAAGAATTTAAAGCTGTGACCTGTGAAAACTGTAGGAAGGTAAGAAAATATGTCAACCTTTGTGGTTATCATTTGTTGTGTGGTTTTTTTTTTTGGTTTTGATTTTAGCGTTAAAAAAAATGATAAAAATGGCCAAATGATCAAATGTATGGGTTTCAAAAGCTTGAGTGAGTAATTGTCTAGACACAATAGTTGCCCTGAGGGATCCAGACCTAGTAAGCAGAACAGTAGTCATTTATGTTGCCACTGTACATTGGACAGTGTTCATCCGTATCCTGTCCCAACCATCCCATGGCTTTCTTGCTGAAATCAGAAACTGTGTTGAAAAGCACCAAGTGTGGAACTGGTTGAGCATCACTGTACTCAGTCTAATTTGCTATTTGACGTGCACTTGCTTTTGATAACAACTATTCAGGAGACCAAGGGAGCTCCTGAGTTGAGGCCTACATTGTAATTGGTGTATGTTGTATTCTTGTCTGCACAACACTTTTATTTGTATGCCTTAAATCTTAGTACGTTACAACAAATTAAAAGCATTATTTTACAGGTAATAGTGAATATATAACATTTGTGGTTTTTTTGGAAGCATGAAAAATAGCTGACTCTTGCCAGATGTTTTCTTTACTTCTCATTGCAACTGAGTTTAATTACAGTGGTTTCTGAATTGTTTTTTCTTGATTTCACAGAACAGTGAATATATGAAACAGAAAGGAAACGAGGAGTTTTCCCAAGGAAACTTTGATTGCGCTATAATGTCGTATACTAGAGCCATAGAGTTTTGGTAAGAACTGAACTTGCTAACTAGATTGTATGAGCCACTGTAGAGGCCAAATGATACCTAATTTAAAAAAAAAAAGAAAAAAACGGGGGGAAGGGGAGGGGAGGCAAAGAGGGAAAAAAAAGCTATGTAGCACATTTTTTTGTTATATTTGTTTTGGTTGGTTGTATTTTTTCTTCCCCAGAGGTTCTGTTAGACTTAAAGCTGATCTAAGATGTCTAATAGTAAGCAGAGTAAAATTGGAAAGGGAATGACCAGCTAGCAGAACAGCATGACCAATCATCACAAATATTTACCATCTCAGAAGTGTTGCAGAACCTAGCGAACAAGAACAATTTATATTAAATATTTGCTTGTTGTATATAGATGTGATGGACTTAATTTCCTTTTGTAAATTTTGTTTCATTTCTCTCCCAAAGCCCTTTGCTAAAGGGATCTGGAGAATTATCTAGTCTTTGAGAAGGGATAAGGAGACAGTTTGGTTTCCTGTACTAAAGCACATTTGTCCCCTTTCTATGGCTCACATGTAATGTGAACTAGTGAAAGCATGTTGGTTTGGTGTCATTGCAACTTGTGTTGTAGTCAAGCAAATGCATTCATCTGTGGAATATGGTGGAATTCACTAATCCCACCTTTCATAAAAAAAAAAAAAAAAGATTGCTCTAATTTTCTTTTTTTTTTTTCATTTTGAAGCCTGTAGCTTTATAGTCATGCATTTGAGAAGATTATCACTTTTGTGGTGTCTTGCTTCAGATTTTATGTCACATAATAAAATACATTTCAATCCCAAATTGAAACTGATTTCAGCTTCCCTGAAAAGTTGGTTAAGCTGTCTTCAGTCAAGTGTATGTGTCTGAGATGATTATTTTTTTTCTTAAGATTTCCAGAAATAATATGTATTAATAACTTTTTAATATATATGTATATTCTTTTTTCAGTCCTGCAAACCACCTTCTGTATGGAAACCGAGCTCTCTGTTTAATTCTCACAAGACAGTACAAGTGAGTAAATCCTTGTTTATAATATGTAATGTTTGTGATCTCCTTTACTGCAGCTTGGCAAGTAAAAGTACTTACGAAAGAACTACTTAAAAAAAAAAATATATATATATATATATATATATATTATATATAGTATGTGTGATGTTACTACCTTACTACCTCAGGAAACTGATATTAAGAGAAACGAGTAATATTAGCTGTATCTACTGACAGTATGTAACGGCATTTAAAATTGGGAGGGGGGAGGGAGATTATACAACTGGGGGAAAAAAACCCTCAGTACCCGTGAGTATTGTGATTTTATTAAACCTTGTGAAGAAGTAAACCTTTTGAAGAAGATATCTGGGAGTTATTTTTCCTTAAGCCACTTGTTAAGCTATAAATCATGTTTATGGGCCTTCACTCAGCCTATATTTATGAACCTTTTACTGCAGCTTCGCTTTGTTTCTAGCCTCGTGCCATGATGTGTTTTGTTTTGGTTTTTTTTTGACAGTGCTTAGGGGCAACTTCTCATAGTGCTGTGCCAGGCTTTCATCATCTCCTAGTATCTTGATGTTCTGTACCCCAATGTCTTTTACTCGTTTCTTTTCCTTGCTTGTTTCCTTTGTGATATGAATATGGTTCAACTTCTCCCATTCTAATTGTTAGCTGTTTCTTTAATTATTATTTTAGTTTTCAACGTGTTGTAGGTCTTTTTGTTAGCATAGCAGACACGTAACCACAACGTGATTATATGAAGGTGCTTTATTCGGCGCTGGAAACCAGGGGCAGGTGCCCAAATCTGGCTTCGAATCCCATTACATCCCGACCGCAAATCTATATTCTTGGAGATGCATAAATTCATACATATTCATTTCGAGTTGCAACATCAGCCTCAATGACTCCTCCCTGCTTGCACATGCGCAGCACCATCTGGTGGTCTTCCTGGTGGTCTTCATGATGAAGTAAAGAGTCTTCCTCTCTGTTGAACTATTCACCTTTCTTCTCTGCGCATGCTTTTTCCAACCCTCCATGTCAATTCAGTGTGTTTTGCCATCTTCCAAGTTCTTATCAAAGGTCGAGATGTACCTGTTCATCCTCAGGATCTTTCTGTGAAGAATCTCACATCTCTTTATCAGATTAGGAGCTTATTGATAGTATTTGGCTATCTTCATCTTCATTACCTGGGAAACACTACAACATTTATCTAAAGACAGTGACTCCTTAGGAAGAGAGAGCACATATTTTAGTATCCTGCACTAATGCCAGCATTTCCCCTAAAACACGTGCTAACGCCAGCATTTTCAATTACTTCTTCAGCATTTCACTTCAGAGACATCCTTTTTAATTCCTGCTGTAGCTTTCCATGAAGCATTCACAATCGTTAGCTTTGTTTCTGCTTCATCTAAAGTAGTTCTTCTCAGTATCAATCATTTTTTACCCTGATTATTCTCAGCTATGCCTCTTCACTCCAGCTACTTTATCTGCCCAATTTCTTGTGGAAGCTCTTGCCTGTTTACTGTGGATATGGTCAGGATCTTCAGCTCATGACCTTGCTTAGGCCTTATACAGGCTATGTCTATCTCTGTTTGCTATTTTATGCTTTTCTTTGGAATCTAGCTTTCATTACCACAGAATGTTTTCCTCCTTTAGATCATTCTGTACAAGCTTTCTTGCTATATTAGTTGCAAAAAAAACCCAGTGTTACTGACTAGGCAACTTACAAACACTTGTGTGTGAAACAAGGTGTTTTTTGTTTTTGTTTTTTTTTGTTTGTTTGTTTTTTTTTATTCCCTGTGTGGAAATAAAATAGCTCCTTTTTTGTTTTTTTTTGTGAGCCTTTCTAGTTAGAAAATATCTGCAACGTGACCTAATGCCCTTGCTGAGTCCATATGACCCAATTACCAAAGGAGTAAACTATTTGTAAAAGTACATACTGTCTAGAACTTCGTCATCTGAAGTGATCTGTGTTACGCCTCTTTGTTATACTCTACTGCATCCTGCTTATCTGACACATAGCTGTAGTTCTGTGAAGAAGCAAATCACAAAGGTATATCAACTCAGTAACTGCCCCGTTTAGGCAGTTTGTATCAGCAGAGGCTGCACTCTGCTGCTCTGTGCTCTCCTACTGCTGTAGTAATAGACCACTTCTGTTCTGCCCTGATCAAAATTACTTTTTTGTGCCATGATACATTGCATATAAAAAGTCAGGCATGTTATTTTGGCTTCAGTTGACAATTTTCAGGTTACTGTGCTCTGTAGTTAATACTTGTACTCTCAAATCTGTAGCTGTAATGATTATGTAACAACTCCCTAATATGATTTCTCTCAACATATTTTGGTTTGTTATTCAGGCTTCTTATAAAGCCTTTGCTTTTTAAATAAGTATCATGTTAGAGCCCATTTATAAGGGATGGCTTCATGTACAGAAACACTGGAAGACCTAGAAGGTAGAGGGAGGGAATAAATATTTAATGTGTGAAATAGTTGAGACTGCAACATTTTAACCAGGTAAGTTGCAGCTAAGAAGTGTTGTCTAACCATACCTTTATACAGTGAATGAACTGTTTTATTTATCTTACCTTCTTTTTATAATGCCTTGTACAATGCAGCCCTGGTCTGGAGATTTCTGAAGTATAAATATTAATCTTTTTTGTTCTTCCTTCTCTTTAAGGAGAGCACTTGCTGATGGAAAAAGGGCCACTATTTTGAAGCCTAATTGGCCAAAGGTTAGTTTTAATTGTATATGTTTCAAAATTGTCTTTGTTTGTCCTGTAAACCAACATAGGGTCCTGGTCTGAATTACAGGTTTAACACATGTACGTATGAATTGTTATTATCAGAATTAAGCATTAATGATAGTAGAATGGGCGGAGTATCTGGGAATTCAGCTTCAGGCATGTACATAGCTTGTTTGTATTTTTGTATTTAAAATGCTATTTTGATACACTTGTTTACATGATATTCTGGATGTGTAAAGATGAAAAAACACACTACATCGTTGTGCATAGCTTTGTTGTCACAGTGCTTTAAAAAGAATATATGTTGTCCATAAAATAATAAAAACCCTAATTAATGACCAGAATGTGTTTCCTGATCTTCTTGGACTAAAGAAGAGTAAAGGATTGCAAATTAATAGTTGAAATTAGAGGAAAAAGCAAATTTGATCTTCTCCAAAGCTAGGGGAAAGATAATTAATTGTGAGCAGTATCTAGCTGTTTCAGTGTGCTGAGTGGTTAAAAACTTTGGTTATTCACCATTGAAATAGATAACTTTAGAGTATGTGAAAACTTTATATTGTCTGCTGTACTACAACTCTTTTGAATGTAAACTGTTTTCGTATTTGAGTGAATGAATACTTAAACTGGTATCCATGTAGGGTCACTACCACTTCTGTAAGGCACTGTCATTACTGGGGGAGCATGAACTGGCTTTGGAAGCTAATGAGAGAGCTCAGGAACTCTGCAAGAATATTCTTGATGGACTTAAGGATCTTATTCAGCAGAATGACAAATTAAAGAAGACGTTAGAAGAAATCAATGGTAACGTTTTCAGTTTTGAAGATCTGCCTTGAGCATAGCCACATTCCTTCCCTGGTAACGTTCCTTTGAAGCTAGCTAATTATTTTTTTCCTTCCTATAAAATTTTCTACAGGTACTAAAGAATATAAGCAGAAACCAAAGAAATTGCTTCTTGAGAAAAAGTAAGCAACTGCAAAATTTGCTATTTTTTTTATTAGCAATGCCTAGTATAAGACTTACATAATACGTATCATCAATGTTTACTGATATACAACAAAATAAAAGCAATACAAATGAAAGAAATAAGATCAGAACTGCAGCCAGAATCCAGTGTAGGAGTAAAGAGGACCTCTATGACCTAAATAAGCTGTCTTTGTGATGTTTTCTACTTCCAAGTAGTCTCCTTCAGCATTTTAAGTTCTAACTGTGCTGGAAAAAAGGGGAAACAATTACATGGTCATGTTTATTTTCCGCCCTATTTGAAGTATGTATGCTGTTGAAGGTACCTGGCATTTGAAAATGTCTGTGCAATTGTACCCACTGTTTTGTGTTAACTTTGCTGTATGATGTTCACTAGGACATTAAGCTGATTTGAATCCTAATTATAAGAGGAGCTGAATGCTAGCAAATGAATTTTGGCAATGGTAAAAAAAACAACCAACAAACAACCAACGAACATATATCCAAAGTAGTAGGAATTTGTCTTTGTCACATCTATTTTATAGTTTTGCTTTGACTGGAAAGGGTAAGGCAGGAGGTTAAGGAGGTTCCATATTCACAGATTGATCTGTATTACAATATACGTCTTAACTCATTGAAACATTTTCCTGAAAGACCATTTTGATTTTTATTGGTCAACTTTTAGTTATGTGCTATCTCTCCATAGGAAATCGTTTTTTTCTTGTATTATTTTTTGTTAGAGATTTTACTTTGCCTTTAAACTGCATATTATTAGGCTTAAAAAAGGATGTTTGATCAAATCCTTTAAATATGGTTATGCTGTTACACTTTCTGTGAGGGTTAGGCTTCTTGTACTTGTTTTTTCAGTGTACGTATGGGACACCTTAAATATCAAGAAAAGATATCAACACTGGAAGAACTAGCATTTTCTCTTTTTACTTTTCAGAGACTGCAGTTCTTCAGAATCTCATTTAATCATTTCTCAAGAACAAAAAGAAATAGAAAAAGACAGAAAGAGAACACAGTCTGATCCTAAAGATCACCACTGCCATCAAAAACATGATACCACAGTAAGTTATGCTACAGATGCTAATTACAAGACTAGCAGTATTTTAATTTTCTCCATCCTGGAATGTGTCATTGTGGTGGTTCTACTCGTGTGGGCAGCCAAGCTCCACCAAGGCCACTCTCTCACTCCCCCTCCTCAAAGGGGAATGGGGAGAAAATACGATGCAGAGGGCTCAAGGTTTGAGATATGGAGGGGGAGATCTCTCAACAATTATTGTCACAGGCAAAACAGAGTCAGAGTAGGGAGGTAGTAGGATTTATTGCCTATTTCTAACAAGCTAGGAAGTGATAAACAAAGGAAAGAAACCGAAAACACCTTCCCCTCCATCCACCCATCCATGGGGGCTGTGTCAGTCCCTGACACTTTGTCTCTGCCGCTCCTTCATGGTCACTCTCTGCCCCTGCTCCTTGTGGGGTCCCTCCCGCGGGATGCCGTCCTTCCCCAACTGAGCCTGCAGGGGCTGCCCAGAGGCAGCAGCTCTTCAAGCACTGCTCCCACACAGTTCTGTACCTTGGGGTCCATCCATCCATCCCCCAGGAGCAAACTGCCCCAGCACGGGTCCCCCACGGCTGGGTGGCAGCTCCCCCCAGACCCCTGCTCCTGCGTGGGCTCCTCTCCACGGGCTGCAGCTCCGGCCCGGGGCCTGCTCCTGCGGGGGCTTCTCCATGGGCCGCAGCCTCCTCCAGGCCACATCCACCTGCTCCTTCTACACTGACCTTGGTGTCTGCAAGGCTGTTTCTCAGTCCTTTCTCTTTCCCAGCTACTGTTCCCCCACAGTTTTTTTCCTCTCTTAAATATGCTCTCACAGAGGCACAAACATCACTTACTGGCCTGCTCTGGCCAGCAACAGGTCCCAGGCCCTTATCCAATAATGGGGCAGTTTCTGGATTCTTCTCACAGAAGCCACCCTTATGGCCTTCCGCTACCAAAACCTTGCCACATAAACCTAATACAGCCATTTAAATGTTGTGGCTGAAACTTTTCAGCAATCATGTTTTAATCTCAGGCAAGTGCACTTTTCCTTTGATACAAAATTATGTTCCGAACTTGGGATTTGAAAGAAGGTGAGAAGTGGTTGCTCAAAGGAAAAGATGGACATTGCATTTCACAAGGGAGAGAGAGGACTTCTCAGGGATGATTTAAAGAGAGATTGAAGTCATATCTGACTTAATTAATTGACCAGTCCTGCCTGTCAGTGTGCATTCAGATGTGGACTTCTCTTTGGCTTTAGGAGAGGATTTAGTTAATGTGTACTGGTATAATGGAATTCCATGGAAGATGCCTTAGCCAAAGTTAATTCATATACAGGGTTCTTGCTATTAAGGAACGTTCTGCACTGATCTTGCAATGCTAAGTATTTATATGGTTACGGACCATTATTTTGTTGCTCTGCTAAAAGATTTATTTTCTGTGGAAAAAATGTTGGTTGAATAGTACTCTTAACTCTTAAATCCTATTTAAAACTAGGATTTTATGGACCTTGATTATATATTTCGCGTGTGTTTAAAACAAGTGTAGTATACTGTTAGAATGCACAATGGACTTGCATTGGGCTATGCATATCCTTTTGTAATTCTTTGGATTAATTCTTAATATTAAAAAAAAGTGTTTACAACTGTTAATGCTCTACTATATTATTTTTATTAACTGTGGTGAGGAAGGTTTAAAAGATAAAATGAAACTTAAATTTTGTTCTCTCTTCATGGCTGTGTTTTGTTCCTAAAAAATAACTAAACTAAGGTTACACATTAGTGAAGGATGGCCAAACAAATCCACCAACAAAAGTCTAACTCTGCCTGTTAGTGTTTTATTTTTTATTGTTTAAAGTGCAAAGACTTACTATGATGCTGTGGATCAAACCCCAGTAGGCAAGTAAGCACCACACAGCTGCTTAATCTCTACCCAGTGGGATGGGGAAGAGAATCAGAAGGGTAAAAGCAAGAAATCTGGTGGGAGTTTAATAGACAAAACAAAATCTGTGCATGGAAGCAAACCAATATGCAGAATTCGTTCACTGTTTCTACTCAATAGGTAGATGCATACCATTTCCAGGAAAGCAGGGCTTCATTACATGTAACAGTAAATGGAAAGACAAACACCATACCTAGGAATGTCACCTCTCTTCTTCCTCCTTTTGAACGGCTCTTATTGCTTAACACGACATCATTCATCGTACAGAATATGCCATTCACCAGTTTGGGTCACCTCTCTTATCTGTGTCCCCTCCCATCTTCTTGTGTACCTTTGGCCTGCTGGCTGGCTGGGCACACTGAAAAACAGAAAAGGCCTTGACACTGTATAAGCATTGCTTAGCAAAAACTAAAGCATTATTTTCAATATTATTTCATTATTGTTATCAACACTGTCTTGGTCACAAATCCAAAAGATAGTACCATATGAGCTGCTGTGAAAGCAACCAACTCAAAGACGAAACCAATATATGTACATTTTATTAAAAAAAAAATGTGGAAACTTTGGGGATTTTGTCATGGCTTATCATGTTGTTTCCAGGGGATTTCACTAATAGATGTCAGTGGGATCTCCCAGCTGTTGATGTCATAGTACTTATCTCATGTCAATTATTCTGAGGAGAGTGTTAATCATTATGGTCCATAAATTTTCCCAAGTGTCTTGATTTGCTAGACACACGCATACTGTGACAGTCATGCTGTAACAGCATGAATTCAAAATTTAACATTACAACTTCCAATTTGCCTACAAATACTTGTTCTCTTTCACACTAGTTATTAATTGAAAATAAACTTTTGTACTTCTGATTGTTTACCAGGTTTTTTTAAGCTAATCCATTTTTTTTCCTATTAGTAATCATATAAAGTGCATTATCAACTATATATTACATGAAAGCAAGATGATAAATAATATGCATCTACTAGCAGGTTCAAAGCAAACGTAGCATGTGCATTTAAAAATAGCCTTTTCAGGTTTCACAGGAGGGCAGGGCAATGAAAAAAGGTGACTCAGTAGTGGGAAAAGTGAAACTACGGTACAAGGGCAAAGGGAAGGAAAGATATGTTAGAGTAATTCGTTGAAAAAGAGAGTGAGTTACAGAACTTACAAGAAGTGCTTGAAGATTTTTTGCTATCTTATGAAAACTTCAATCTACGTTTACGCATGCAAGTTGGCATAATGTAGGTCTGTAAATTTATCTTTCCTTAAGATGAATGTTCCTGGAAAAAGTGATAATATTTTTAGATAATCTAAGTTGTTGTGAAATTAAAAAAATGTATAAATACACATTGATTAATGAAACTTCTTTACTTCTTTCATTGAAGACATAGTGTATGCTATTATAGTTGTGATTTCTTTGTTTAAATTGTAGTTTTCAATTTGGTTGTAATTCCCACATAGTACTGAAATGGGCAAATCAGTTTTTAGATTAAGATAGTTTGTTTATGAAGGTAAGTGACTATGAAACTTGAGTAATACCTACTTCTGTTTTTTGTTTATGTGTAAAACCAAATAAGTGTGTTTGTCATTAGGTCACCAGCATCCCAAGAACAGAAAGCAAGGAGTGGTCTCTGGAGGTTCCACCAAGTGAGTTTGTTTTATTGTTTTCAAGTCTGAGTCAGTTCTTCCCTTGCTGTTACCATTAATAATAAGTAGAATTGTACCTGCTGTTATTTTTACAATGTTAGGCCATCATGTTTCGTTTTTTTCTTGGTAGGTGGACTTACTAAGTTACTACTTCTCTCCTATATTTCTGTGCCTTGTTTCCTTCAATTCTTCTGGAGTTTCAGTCTAATTCATACGGATGAATTCAGAATTGAAAGTGAAACTAAAAAGTGGAATGCTTAGTCACAGGCTGGAAATGCTTTTCTCATTTTAAGGTATATTTTGGATCTAAATGGATCTAAAATTAAGAGAGTTGTGTGGGTACTTTCAGTATCCATAATTACTTTACGGTTACTAAAAGCTCTCTATATATCATTAAGAAAATCGTCCTGCAGTTAGAGAGGAAAGATGCTACAAAGTCTAAGAGATGTAAGCTGGTATTGTTCAGTTGTTTTTCTTATTTTTATTTATTTATTTTTTTTAAATGAAAAAAGCACTTTTGTAGAAAGACCTCCCAAATTTACTGCAGTTCTGAGTTACTTTCCTGTGGTGAGTGTGTTCATTTTAAGCACAAACAGCTCTCAGCTTTAAAGTGAATTCTCTTCCTGAACTTTGTTTTTTATCACCTGGTAAATATACTTTAACTGAAAATGTGTAAGAGATTTCCTTGATTCCCAGAAATTGTCCATGCTCTCTTCTAAAGCTGTGATGTTCAAAGCAATGAGTCCTTCTACTCCTGACCAGGCAGAAGTTTGAAGTGCTCACTTATACCATTCTTTGGACTTCACATAGTTAAATATTTATGTGAAAGTGTGGACTGCAAATTTGATTTTAGGAAGCCAATGAAGATATGTTATGAAATAATATTGAGAAATGATTAGTAGGAAGAAGTGGTGTTGCTTCTGTAGACTTTGGATATCATATGCAAACATCTTGAAGAATTAAGTAATTTTTTGTGAATTGGAAAATGCAGAAAGGCTGCAAAAGAAAAGTCAACGCAAATTTATTGAAAAGATATTACTTGGTAGGATTACTTTAAAAACAACAACTGTAAAGTGTTAATTCAGAAAGCATAAATTAGGGAAGAGCTTTGGAAAGGGGAAGTCAAGCTCGGGAAGAAAAATCAGTTTTAGGAACTATATGTAAATGGTGTAACAGAGCAAAATATGAGATGCATGGTGCCATAGGGAATTCTGAACAAGTTTGAATCGAGTGACTACAAGAATGTCTGAATTCACTTGTTCCTGAGCAAGAAGGATAATTGATTTTAGAGAGGTTAAGGAGGGAAGAGGGATAATGAAAGGGAATGCAGGTAGAGAACTGAAAATTAGTCTAGGCTGAAAAGATCATAGGACTGTGAAATGTTGTGTTGGGGAAAAAAAAAAAAAACAACTTGCTGATTCCATTTCTTTTTCTGTTCTTCCTTCCTCCTCCTCCTCCCCCCAATACTCATTATGTCAGTACTGTTGTAGAAAAAAATATTTGATTTGGCTTTGATGTGAAAGGAGGAGTTATGCTCTGAATGACTAGCTGATACAAGTTTAGTGTGGGTGGGGATGAACAGCTTTCTTTTTCTTATCCTTTGTTCACATAGAAAAGGCTTGTGGCTTGCAGAAGAGCTAATGTAAAGGAACTTTATGCCACTGTATCTTATCTTAACAGTGCTGTCCTTTTTCATTATAGCTTTTGCTTGCATGTACTGTTTTTCTGAACATGTGTATATTTCTGTTAAATATCTTTGTTTGCTTCTAATGGAAATCTCTAGCAAAAGCAATGCTACTTCTACTAATATTTTAAAATGTTTGTGGGGTAAGTGAACTCTTTGCTGTTGAATTAATATGTTCGCTGAAGTGTTTTAATGATAATTCATCAAGATTTGCTTGTTACTTTCATTTAAAAAGATACTACTTTCAGATTTAAAAAACACTTTTAAATTGAATCGTATATGGGAGTAGTAGTTTCTGTATGAAAGTTTTCTGGAATCTCTTTTTTTGAATGGCTTTTAATGTTAGATTCATTAAGTGAAATAATAGAGCTGATTAATTCTTTCATGTGATAGTGCAAGGAAAGATTTGTATTGGTTTATCTTCATTAAGATTTTGCTTTGAGTATTTCAGTTCTTTAAGGAGGGGAAAAATATTTAATGAAGAAAAGGGAATATAATCTCTATCTCTAAGTGGTAAAATGATGATATGATTGAAAGGTTGTCTGGCCTTCAAAAATACCGTTTTCCATCATTTAAATATCTTTAATCATTAGAAAGTCCTTATATTATTTGTGCTACTTTAGAATTTTTAATGCATGTGAACAGTTCCAGCACACACCTGTTCAGACATTTCAGACATTTTCATTAAATGCTTCATAAAATAATTCTGAACATGATCTTTATGACATTTGAATTTGTCTTTGTCTTTATGACATTTGAATTTTGTTCTGATTAATTTATGTTCTGTCATTAAGTAGCTTTTAATGAAAAATTAATTGAGGCACAAGGCGTGAGGGTGCCTATGTATGTAATTTAACTTGAGACATTCTGTTGTCTTGTTGAGTGAGATTAGTCAAATGGATAATTTGTGTTTTTCTCTGATCAGTGTCTTTCAGTGTTTTAAAAATATATATATACTAAAATATGATACTCAGAAAAAATTCTATATATCTACGAATAAACATTTTTAAGCATAGATAATTGCTGAAACTTATGTGATTTTTTTTTTTTTTTTTTCCAAATTCAGTTTTATGGTAATTGAACTTAAGCAGCATTCAGTATTTCATTACATTTGATTTATTTGGTAGCTGTACCTTGTATTTGGGTTCCACTCCTCTACCAGCTTAACTCCAGGTGCTGGAATGTGTGTTGTCTGTATGATGGTGTCCAGTGCTTGGAAGCTACAGCCCTTTCCTAAGCTGTTTCGAAAAGGTTATAGCTGGAGCTATCTTATCTTGGAACAAGTAGCTGAGGCAGAAAAAGGCATTCTTATATGAATTGTTAAAAGAATTAGGTTTAACTAGCAAAAAAATCTGCCTCTCTGCCCTCTTCAACATGTTAATGTGTGTAATAAGGAACTCCTGCAACATGTGATGCTCAGCAGCTCCGTAACTGAATTTGTCAGTTGCTTGTTGTTTCTCTACCAGACCAGACATACTATTTTTGCCTTGTTTCTTTAACTGTTTGGTTACCAGAAGGAAGCTCTCTTAATAAGTGGATTTTGTCACTGTTGCTGTTGACTCTGTCTTGTAAAAAAAAAAAAAAAAAAAAAAAAAAAACTCCAACTTAAAATTCTTGAAATTTAAATGCTTCATGACTTCGTTAAGAGCATTCTCATGCACATTCATGTAACTCGTCTTATGTTCTGGCTGACAATTTTCTAATTATGTTCCAGAGAAAACAGTTGAGTTGTTTCCTGGTTTTGACCAATTCCAATAAAGTATTAAAATATCTATTTTGTTCCTCATTCCTACTGACTTGTTTACTTAGTTTATAGAGCAGAGTGACCAAGATAACGTAAGATATCAGAAATTATAAAGTATATTAGAGTTTTGCATTGTCTCTGATATCGTTTCAGAGTTACAAGTGAATCAGTTGTTAGGATAGATTCATTCTTCTTGTAGCCCAGTGTTTGTTTCCATGCAGCCAAACACTTCTGTGTTGTAATCAGGAATGTTTATGTTGATCTGACTCATATGTTTGCATTTCTAAGGTTAATCTGGCTTGCACTTGACTCCTCTAGCAATGTATTTTTGAAGTAGCAGTCTTTCTGCAAAATTTCTGTAGCCAAGCACGAATGAAGACATTTAGTGCACACAGTGATCTATTATTACGTTTAAAAATTCTGGTTATCTCATAGTTAAACAGCAAAAGTGGCTTTGTAAAGTGTACCTGGTTTGTTTGGTTTGGTTTTCACTTTTGATTCATGTAAGATATGAGAAAGTGAAGGTTCTTCTGTTTATTTGAAACATCATTTTCCCTTTATAGGACTAATAAAATTCTATACTGTTTAATGTAAATAATGTCAAATTCGCATTGTAACACTCAGATGTGTCTGAAAAATTTCTGCTAGTTCTGAATACTGTAAACATTTCAAATCTATAACTTGTACAGCAAAATAAGAGTTTTGTGTGCATTTTTCGTTTTTTAGGTTATTGTCATTGTGTTTGAAATATTTTTTTCCCCTGTTGTAGGCCAAAGTCACCAAAACAAAGGAAGGCCAAAGAACAAACCTGGTGATTCTGAAAAGACGAAGTAAGTAAAATTTGTAGTTACTTTGTATAACTTAATTTAGTTAGTGTTTTTTGTGTTTTTTTTTTTTTTTTTTTATATATTGCACTTATAAATGGCTGATGCAGCTTTGTCTTGTTGCTTGCTCTTTGCTTTTTTTATTTTCCCCCAACTAAGGGTTAATTTAACCCCCTAAATCTAATATAGGAATCCATTATATTGAATAGGTGGATCTATTCCCACAGTAGTGTATGTTTATTATTAGAGAGAGGGTGGTGATTTCAGTGCAATGTCAAGGAGAAGAAGGTAAACTATAGAGGAAGGAAGTGTAGAGTAATTATTTTCTAATGAAAAACGATGTATTTAGATATGTTTTAATGCTTCTAATAACAATATTAATGGTATACATTATTTATAATTTATTGTATATATACATAAATAAACAATACATAAAACATAATAAATTGAGTTATTATTTGTCATTTTATAAACTTAACATTTAAACTGGACACTTAGATGGAAATTGCTCCCTGTTTGTGAACCTTGTAACTGTTATGCAGCATCAGCTCCTAACACTACATATGATGAGACACTTCGGTGAGTTTTAAGATGGGTGTCTCCCCCTTAGCCTTTACCACTAGATTAATTGTATTTGCCTGTGCGTAGACACTTATCTGAGCAGTTGATTGGTTATAATTTATTGCTGCTTTCAACTGTGCTCTTAGCTTCTTGACCTTCTGCATTAATAAAAACCTAACCCAACTGGGGCCTTTGCTTTGCAGATCAAAATATTGGAGCATGGAAGTTAGTGAGTAGAGGAGAAAATACCATAGGGTCCTGATTTTTGTGGAAAGGTGTCCATAGTATCAAGTTAAAGTTGGAGTAGCAGGGTCCCAGTGTGGGAGAGGGTAGCGTGTGAGTATATTATGCAGTATGAGGGTGTTGTGAGGGTGGGAAAATCATCAGTGCTCTGTTTTCTAATTTTGAGGCATGAGGAGTATAGGAGATCCTGGTGCAGAAGCCCTTTATTCCACTTTTTGTAGGCATGGAAAAAGTAGGCACAAAATGAGAGAGTATTTCTTCTGCTGTGGTGATGTTTCCTCTTACCACCTTGTTGAAGGAGTCTAAGAAAGTCAAATTTGTCAGTTAGAAGATCTGTTAGCTTCTACCTGGTTTCTTTTTAACACTTTTTTCTTTAATTGTCTTTTGACGTTTCTGAAATAGGTAGCGTTTGTATAAGTGTACACAGAAAAGTCATCTCTTAGTATTTGCATACAGGTTTTAAGAGCTTGATGCAAAGGTAATAACAATATCAGTAATCACTGTAAAGAGATCATAGATTTTCAAACACCAAATTTATTATTGTAGATACTGAAAGTTCTGTAATAGTACATTTACAGGAGATATACTGATACATATCTGTGTATGTATATTTGCAGCGTTCTCACGCATTTTTCCATGGTATTTCCCAAAAGATCAAAAAGCATTGATGTACAAAGGGAAGAGAATATGAACAAAGAGAAATTTCTGTTATGCAAATGGCATGTGGTGTGCTAGTAACTATTTCTTCTGGCAGTACTGCTTAGGTACAGTCAAATGCTTTGCTGAAATGTGGACCTAAATTTGGAAAGTGGTTCCTGTAAGAAAACCACTAGACCACTAGAAATGCCATCTAGAGTATAGTGCTTGTATACTGATTTTTTTTTTCTAGTAGGATGTCAGGCAAAATAATCACAGTAGGTAATCCAAGCTACCTTTAATAGAGAAGAGGATTTATATGAAAAGGAGATGCTGGCGTTTAGTGTTTATTATGCAGTTTACATTAATTATAATTTAAGTTTTCAACGCTAACAGTTGTCTAGTTCAGTACCCTGTTTCTGACTGACAAAATACCACATCAACAGCATATACACAAAAAGGTTAAGTATATCTTAATTTTCCTTTATACTTTATCACTGTGGAGTGTGGTAAAGCCACTTGGAAAACTATTGGTAGTATACAAAAGTGATTATTTTTGTGGGTGAATAAACTTTTTTTTTCTCTAATTATGAAAAGAAGTGAGAGAAATTGGTCTCAATGGACTATAACTGAAGACTGATTAACCACTTTTTATTTAAAGCCTTATACACCCTATTATGTGCTTATATTTTTTTCATCCTCTTCAGGATATAGTTCATGTTAAGACAGCTGATTAAAGCTCACTACATTCCAGCTTCCATGAAGAAACTAAATTCTTATTGAAAACTAAATATTTTCCAAATCTCAGTTGGATTTTAGCAAATGAAAGCATAATTTTAATAACCACTGCTTAACTTGCCCAAAAGCAAGTTGCATGATACAGCCTAACCACAAATGTGCTTCCTTTACAGCAAAAGATAATAGAAACCTTGTTCTTACTGTTACATTCAAACTTACATCACAGCATAGTTCAAGCTGTATCTTATTTTCAAGGACTCTTTGTACTAGTTCTACTGTGTACTACTTCTACAGCATACCACAAGGTCAAATCATTATAAGTCAGTTCCAGTTTAATACTAGAAAAGAGCTTTTAAAGTCCTTTAGGACTTTGTAAAACTTAAACCTTGGCTTAAAGCGAATAAATGTCTAATTTTAAGCACACAAATACTTTTCTGAATGCGAATGAGTAGGTTTGGTGGCTTGGGGCCAGTATTGAAAGTTGAAATAAACAGCACTGTAGATTTTATGTACTAAATGTATGCTTCTATCTGTCCTAAAATTTAAGAGTTTAACAAAAGAAATAATAATTTCCAGTGATACTGGGACCAACATGATTTAAACAAGTTTGAGGAAGTCGCTGCATTTATAGGTAATTCCGTTTGCCAGTGTATTTCTTCACTGAATAGATAGTTAAGGAGTTAAGAGCTATTACTTCAGACTTGTTTTGTAATGTGACTGAGGCAAACAATGACTTACTGCTTATGGCTATGCACAGTTGGAAGCTTTCAGTGTTGCAACCTCAACTGTGAAATGAGACAAATTGAGCTCAGGCTGTACTTTCTTGTATGCTTTTTCAGCCAGCGTTTTTCATTTGTGTTTAGGATGATTTAAAACTGGTAAGGAAGACAGCAAAATAAAATGTTTACATTGAAGTAGAGAAGCTGATACAAGTTTCTATCAAGTGCTTTTTTTTTTTGAAGCGTAGATTTTGGATGTTGAACTACAGGAACAAATGCTCTTTACAGTAGCAGAACCATCTGTGAAATTGCTTGTCTCGCAGTAAAGTTTCTGACTTGCACGGTATTTCTCAAGTGAGGTGCATGGTCAATTACAATCATAACTCTGTTTCTGTAATTGGCAAGTTGCTTGGCTTCAAAAAAAAAAAAAAAAATTATCAGGGAATCCTGTGACACTGTAAAGGATTTATCCTAAGCGATGAGTGCTTGATGCCTTTGAATGTGACTGAACTAAATGCGTATTAGCCATAGGCAATATAGTAGCATTGAGGATAGAGTAGCAATCTTAGCACTGAGAATTTAATTTAGAGTATTAAGCGATACTTTGCCTCTGCGCTTGCTCCATTTCCCAGTTGTGCATTGCCTTTCTGCCCTAGTAGAAGAAAGGAAGAGCTGAAAAGAACTTCTCTCTTCCTCTCTTCTCTGTTCTCCCTGCCTCCGCCATGCCTGGCTGCTACATGCATTTGATTCTAAGTGGTTGTTGTGCTGGGGTGAAGGAACTTGTGCTTAAAAAAAGGTAGAGCAGGGAAAAGAGGAGAAGGGAAAAGAGGCCTAAGTGGCTTCGTATACTTCTGCCTCTCTACTTACCTATCCCAGCCCTTCAAAAAAGCAATTCAACTGACATTGAGCTGGAGAAGATAAAAGAAAACTAAAATGGTGGAGAAGGCCTCTACTTACCTGAAGCCCTAGTGATTCCCAAGCCATAAGGTTGAATAGTATCATAATCCTGGATAATGTTACAATACTTGTGAAAAATACTATTGTGAATGTTATTGTGAAAAAGTGTGCCATAATAATTTCTAACATATAGGCTCATATGGTGGTATGGTAAAAGCACAGAAATTTCTCTTGTTTCTTGAAAATTAGATCACATATAAAATACATCTACGAATTCATAATACCATTGTCCTGTTATTTGTAGAGATCACCTTGATTTGAAGATAGAGTCTAAAAGCATCCAAGATAAACTCTTCTGTACTGTACAACAGGTAACTGTGGGAATTACTTAGCATATGACCTTAAGTGTAAACAATTACAAACCTTCTAGTAATGCTCTCCAAAATCCTAGTTTGCTCAAAAATTTACCGCTTCATGTTTAGCCTGATTTCTATCAAGAAACAAAGGTCATGTGATTACACTGATTTATATTGTCTCATTGCTGGTAGTCCTCTTTTTGCTTCTCCTCTCCCCCTCCCACTGCCGTTTAGCTTTACATTCACAAAAGGCAGCTGTCTCGGTGATGGTGCATGCTGAAAAGCTTTGTGAACAAAAGGTCTAGTCAGAAGAAAGAAAATCTATTGTGACCCTGAAGAAAAGGCAACGAGATCATCTTTTATTGGGTGTCAGGAAGCATATGTGGTTTCATAACTTCTCTCAGAATTATTTCTTAATGCTTAAATACTTGAAATGTGACTAGCTATATATCAAATGCATGGTTTTAATACTTTAGTCAGTGGGGGTTTATGCATCCATCTGTTTAATAACCAGAAAATAGTATGTACTTATACTGAGCGGTTTCTTTAGGTTCTTAGTTGGTCCTAGATCAAACTTCTTCCATCCAACTGAAAGAATTGATTCTTACTCAGAGATGGCTTAGATACAGAGATTTGCTATAGAAATACTTAGTGTGAATGAAATACAAATGTAAACTTGCATGCATGAACACCAGAGAAAATAGCAGTGTTAAAAGAGAAGTTAACATTGATCGCTACAGACCACCGTTATGTGTTGTTTTATTCAAAGGAAGAGGAGACAAATACTGAATGTAAAGATTGAAAGCAGGTCTGGAGCCATGGAATACTCAGATAACGAAAACTAGAAAAGAGAAATTAAGGAATTTTGTCAGAGACTTATAACTAGCAAGGCAAAGTAGAAAGGTAAAAGATCTGAAATGGTAGCAGCTTCTACGAGGCATGAAAGGCAAGACCAAAGTCAATGTATCATTGCCTGTCAGGATGAACCTGAGAGGTAGACCATTTGAATGTTTATTTCTCGGTGTGTAAACACAGATAAGTGAAATCAATTTACTTGCTGCTTTTGTACAATGAAATCACCTTCCACTCCTGAAAGACACCATGCAGTTTTGTTACATATATTTCCAATGTACTCATAAAATAGCTAGAAATAGTTAGTAAATTGGCTCGCTTGTATCTCAATTTATATATGAAACTGTAAAAATCACTGGGAGTCATTCAGGGGCTTATAGTACTTCCCCAGGAGTTCAGATTAAATATTTTTTCCAGTATTTGATAGATATCTTTGGAAATGGTCACAGAACTTTTTGTTGAACAGCTGTTCAAACTCAATAAAATTCAGAAATTGAGGTCTTATTTCTCAGGTCTTATTAGCAACAAATAATGAGTATTCCCAAACTGTTGAATGAATTAATTAATGGGGGCATACATAATTAGTCACTTGCTGATTAGTTACTTCATAAAAAAGAGAAAAATGGATTCAGGAGAAGATGCAGGTGCTGACTGCACTAAGACTCCCTTGCTTCCTTAAAAATACCTATTTTTGTAAGGTTAATGCAGCACTAGAATCAAAACCCAATTTTTTAGTTGGCTTAATCAGCTTCACATGTCATATGTACATTATTAGCTTAGCAGTAAATTAGTTCTGTTTTACACCTGTATGCTCTGACAGCATTACCTCATGTCAGTACTTCTAGGAAATTAAAAAATATCTTTCCTGCATTTTTTCTCCTGTACCTGCTAGTTTGTTTCTGCTGTCCTTGCCACTTCTGTTTACAACTTTCATTGGATCATGGGTATTTTTCTACGCTTGTCCTTTTTGGCCAGGTGACAGAACAAAAACAAAGTATGATTGAAGTTCGTAGATGATACAGAAATTGTGTTCTGGATGAGCATTAATTTTAGTATATCAAAATGTTAGTTTCTTTCACAGGAATACAATTAATTACAACATTATTGTAGTGTTTAAAAATCAGGCAACTGATTATTAATATGTTCCATTCTTCCAAAACCTTACCATTATTTTTTCCCGGCCCACAAGCCTGTATTCAGAATCCCGGGGAACAAAATAACTTTGAATTGTCATGTGTGAAGAGGGAGGGAAAAAAAAAAAAAAAGAAGTTAATGAAAAGCTTGTAAGGCAGAATTCCTAGTTAATTAAGAGTTAGTCTAAAATACACAGGTGGGCCTTCTTGTTTGGTTTTGCTTGTGATGACAGGAGAAGGTGATGGAGGAGCTTCAAAGTACTTCTACACTAGCACAAAGATCTCTTTCCAAAGCATAACATTATTTTTAAGTGTTTCAGCAGACCAAGTTCCTAATTCTGCAATTGCTTGTATTGATTTATTGTTTTTTAAAAACGTTTGTATGTGAGACGGAGTCTACAAGTGGGGGGAGAGATGCTTGCTTCTTATGTGTAAGAAGCATTAAGATTATGCTTGAACTAAATTTGGAACTTTCTGAAGGGAAACTGATCTAGACTTCAGTAAAATAAATAAATAAATAAATAAAAATAGGTTTTTAAGAGATTGTCAGCAGTAGGTCCATAATTACTTTAAGTTTTTAGAAGTTGAATTTAAAACTACTTTAAAAAAAAAAAAAAAAGCTGACCAGCTTTAAAAGCAGTATTACAATAAAACTGTAGAAGTAGAAAATTTGGACAGTTGCCTATTGGATAAATATTTTAGTAAATAGCTCACTTTTTATTAAAAAAAAAAAAAAGTCTGTTTTCATTTTGAGTTGCTGTTTTCCTAAATGTTTTAGGTGGATTCAGCTATGTTGCTAGAAGAGGTTAAATCCCTTGTTCGTGATGGTTATACAGCCTTGATGGACCAGCGGTGTCGCAGTGCTGAACAAGCCTTTTCACAATTACTGAGCATTCTAAATCCTTCAGAATTAAAGGTAAATAATTGAGAGGAATAACTTAGTTATTAGGGTAATTGAGCTTTATTCTTTCAATACTGTGTGTCATTCCTTCCTTCAACCAAAATAAGTGTTGCCGAGTTGTTGCCTGTGATGTTGACTCCAGTGTTAGGTGTTGCACTGATATGTATGCCAAGGAGCTTAAAAATAAAAAAATTGAGAACAGGATAAGAGAACTATGGTATTATATCTTTGTAATTCTATCTTTGTAATGTTCAGCATACACATGTACATTTCTATATGCAATTTTTAAAATAATTACCAAACTACTTAATATGAAACTACTGTCTGTTGTTAGCATTACTGATAATGTTGTAGGGTGAAAATAACGTAATATTATTCTGATCAGGTAATGCCTTGATGCAAGTATTGGGAATTTTTGTGTGAGTGTATCTAGTCATTCTGCCAGTGACCCAATTGGCATCCTAAATTTTTTAAATCTACTGTAGCATTAAGTTTTCTGTGAACATTTGTGTGCACATGCATCTCTGTACTTCAAGGTCTCAGTTTGATAAGAGCTATTGCAGTACCAAGAGCAAGTCTGTACTAAATGCATTACTAAGCAAGTAATGCACCAACCCATCTGGAATTGTGACCTAGTTTATTAGAAGGTAAAATTTTGAGAGAAGTTTTTTTTATTTAAAAACATAACAGAATCTGCTCGATTCTGAATATGAAATCTAGCAAAGTTACACTGTACTACATGAAAACATACCAAGGTCAGTAATTGTAGCATTTTTAAAAGGATCAGGATGTATCACTCTGATGTATCAGGATGAAATGACCAGCAGTAAAGGTGCAGTTTACCTTCACTTCTTATGCTGATTGTAACATTAATCTGTGTAGAAACTATGATGGTTTCCTGTGTCTATTGTGGTGAAGATTTTCAGTTTACAGTAGATAGTAATGTTCTTATTACTAACCAAGTGTTTTTGCGCTATTACTATAATTTGACTCTATTTACAGCAATTGAATCTTCGTATTATTAATTACGTTGTAATCATCTATGGACATGCCACTGCTCTCCTTGGAATAGGACAGCCTGAGGTATGACATTAAGATACTATATTGCTTTTATTCAAAGTTTTAGTTCAGGCAGTTGATCATCTGTTTTTGTCTCCTCTTAGCAGACATAAAATGAGTTGGGAAGGAAAGCATTGCCACAGTTTTGAAAACCATGTGTGTTTTTTTTTTTAAATCTGGGACTAGGTCTTTAATAGTTTTAGACAACTTAAGCTACCAAATAAGAAAAGTACTTTTTAAGGTTTCAAATGAGATTCTTAAGTATTACTGAAGTATATTCATTTTTTTCTTCAACTTCATCTTTGTCATAACATGGTTATGCACTAATCTTCAAAAAAAAAAAAAAAAAAAAAGTTTCTGGTTCCAGAAAACACCAAAACAGAAGGATGCACCCTTTCCCCCTGCCGTGCTTCAGTATTATTTATAAATATTCAGTGTCTTTCAATTAATTAAAAATGTCTGGGTAGCAGTAAGCTCAATTAGCTCATATCATTATTTTTTAGAGCCCATGTTTTTAGAGCCCTTTGCGTGTGAACATAAAATTGTTTAATTCTGTTTACAGTTCATAGGACTGATCAAACAACAGGGCATATTGACCCACTCTACTGGAGGGACAAAGAGGGGAAAAACTGAAAAGCTTCTGGCTAAATGTCATGTTCTTGTCTTAAATTTATTTTCAAGGCACTGACAAAGGCTGAAGACCAGTTTAACAAAATAATTGAACAGTACCAGGAAGAAAGATTTGATTGTCTGGCATACTATGGAATTGGAAAAGTATACCTCAGGCAAAACAGGTTTGTGTAATAGAAAGTTTCAATACTTGATACAAAAAATATTTTCATTTGAGGAAGTCCTGTATTATTTCTTAGGAACTATTCTTTGTTAATCAACACATTCAAACATCAGAATGATTTATTACAATTTTTTTTTTTTCTGTTAAAAATGTAATGGAAGCTGCTGAATCCAGCAGACTCCAGGGTATGGGGACGTGACCGGTCAACCAGCACACCCCCACAGTGGAGGAGAGCTCATAGGCAGAGTAAAAAATGATGAGTTTGGGGAAGAATGCATTGTAAAGAAAGCTGAACTTACTTCAACACCAGGGAGACAGGGGAGTAACCTTGGTTTTAGATAAGCCACCTGCATCAGTGAGTCATCAAGTTTCCTGAAATAAATAGCAATGATCTTCCTGAGCTAGGCAGACCAACATAGGGGGGCGCGTGTATGTGGCTCAGCCTGACAAAATGTGTAAAAAGTAGACAACTAATCTTTGAAGAGAGCAATGGGCTGGCTTCAGTTCACAAATTCCTTTCTAGAAGCTGGAAACTCCCAGTTTGTGCTGTGATTTCAGGATAGTATCCAGTATCGCTCTACTAAATCAAAATCCCAATCAAAAGCCTATGGTGGGTTGATCTTAGATGCCCCTGCACCCTTGTCCCCCACCCCCACTGGCCAAAACCCAACCCTTGCCTTTTAAACCTAATACAATGCCAGACTTATCAGATGAGTAAGTTTGATATTAACCATTAACCCCCCCCTCTGTGTGGAATATCTGAAAGAACCTGGCCAGGGAGTGTTGGACTCTGGGAGGGGTTTCCTCCTTCCTGCTGCTGCAGTGTAGCCAGGTCTGTTCTAAGTTGCCTGTGTCCCAGTCCCATGGCTGTGGCTGTCTCTTCCCTTTGCAGTTTTGGCTGGTAGAAGCTTAGCTTTAGGCTGTGTATGTCCAGAAGAGTTGCACACACCCATAGACACTTGTGAATAGAGCTGGCCACACAGGCTGCCCCTTCAACACCCATGCAGCACTATCTGAACTCACACAAAACATAAGTACAGGTAGCAGCATCCTCTGCCTCCTCCCTGGCTGACTGGGATTGAAGGTGGCTAGTGAAACTATGCTTGTCCTCACGCTCCAGATTAACAAGCACACCCACAGTCATGTATTCCTTGAATATCAGCACAGGCTCTCAGTCTGCTTAATACCCATCCATGAACTCTGGACCCTTTACCCAGCCACTGCCACAGGCCTCAAGTCTTTTACACTGGATAGCCATTTACTATCACATAATTTAATTCTTTTTCATCCCATGTACTCTTATTGTTACTGTTTGTTTTTCTTGGGTCATAAAATGAATAATGAAAAAATCATATTCTGAGCAGAAGTCATTAATAGATGATTTGAACATGTTGTGCCTGCTTAAACTTCAGATTCTCAGATGCGCTTGATCAGTTTATGAAGTCGCAAACAATGGTCAGTCGTAAGATTGTACCCGGAGTGTTAACTTGGCCCACAACATCTCAGGTCATTGAAGAAACGCGAAAAGAGAATTTACAGGTATGTTTAACCACAAAAATAAAAATCCTATTCCCTCAAATGGCCATTCCAAAAAAAAAATAAAAAAAATCTCCCAAAGCTCAGTAGTGTGACTCTTAAGTTCTCATCCTCACTTTGTTCCTTTCCCCCCCATTATCAAGGCCAAGGAAAGTGGAGGACAGAAAGTGAGGAGGGGTTCTGCATGAAGCAGCCAGTGCAAGTAAACTTCCTAGAGCACTGTCAACCCCAAAGCCTGGTCTGTGCAGAGAAGAGCTTTTTGCAATGGCAAAACTATACTCTTGGAAAGCATACCATTTACAGCACAAGGGCAGGTCTCTGTATAAGAGTTTATACTTGGGTATTTTTATGTAATAATGTGGTTCTAATCAGCCCCAAGTTGTACATAATGGGAGTTTGATCTTATCGATCTAAACGGCTATGAATACTATATGCAATGTAATGCTAGAGTGAACACATTAGAAATGAGAATTAGCAAAAATATGAAGTTGAAAATTGTGTAAGTAATGCTATATTTAAAACCAAATGGGAGACTTTGACTGTATAGTTCTTAAAGTAAAATTCCTTGTTTGAATTGAAAAATCCAACTTCTGGTTCTGAAATTACAAATTACTCTTTTGTATTGAAAAGCTTTTTAATTTTTTAATTTTTGGTGGTGTTATTGCTTTGAAGTTTACTATGCCATGAAAGTCAAGACACACGAGCTGCTCAGCATGCAGGCACTCTGACACAGCAGAGCATGTGAGGTTACTCACTGTATGAAAGTGGCTATACTGTATTAACCTGTTTTGTTTCTGGTCAAAGCAGCAGTTCTGTTGTTTCCTAACAGTGTGACGGGTGCAATGATTTTTCATAGACATCAGGCTAATACTGTAGTAAGCTGGCCTTATACAGCTGTGGTCTGGGACTGCTCGAGACCGTAATGCAAATATCTGAAAGGCTGCAACTGGAGGTCTATTTGTTTCTAATAATGTTTCATTAATTTGGGCTCAATGCCAACACCAAGGGACTTGGAACGCACTTGACATAAACCTATTTTAATATCTTTACCTTTAGATGCTGTTTAGGGAGACCTCACTAGCTCCAGTGCAGCACCAGGTCTGAGCTGTCCCTGGGAATTTTGGTATAGAAAACTTACTATATTCTCATGCAATTCAAATTTGTTAAGCATGTATAAACCTGCACATAGGAAAACTGTGGTACTTAGTTGATAGCAATTCAAATGAGCTTTTGAATATTTTGGCATAAAATACAATCTTGCATGGCTTTCACTAGTAAAAGTTACCTTTTGGTATTAGTTGTATGCTGTTCAAAAAGTGACGTCTGTCTGTTTCACTGGAAAGTTCCCTGGAAGTAGATATTTAATCTTCTCTTGGTTTCTGTGCAATTTATCTGATACTGTTTTATGTTTCTCAGTTGATCTTAAAGAATTGTATCGAGGAATGCAAGTTCCCTCCAGAACCAGATGCAGTCTGTCGCTATCAGCAATGCCATGGCCACTCCAAAATCCAAATATTTTTTACAGATCCGGACTTTAAGGTAAATTTTAGTTTAAAAGGGTTTGGGGAATGCAGTATCCTGTTTTCATGTTTTCTATCCACTTTTATATTAGACCACTATCTAGAACACACCATTTTATTCTATCTTTTGTTAGTTGTGCACTGTTTTTCTGTTGTCTTCAAAGATGTTAATATTATTTTCCAATGTTAGGGTTTTATACGTATTACCTGCTGTCAGCAATGTAGAGTGGAATTTCATATCAGCTGTTGGAAAAAGTTGAAAACTACAAACTACAGTGATAAAAATGATAAGGTAAGACCTGTGTCAGACTAGAAGCTTTTTTTTTTTTTTTTGGTCAATATTACAGCATTCCTTTGGTCTGTGGGAAGTGAAGTGGAACATATATATGGCTGTAGCATTCATTTGACAATAGCAAGAAGAGAGACAGGAAAGAGGGGTCTCTTGCTAAATTGTCTAATATGCAAGTGTGGGCAAAGCTTGCTTTTGTCTACAGAAGAAAGGCTTGTGTATTTGTGGTGGTTTTACCCTGCTACACAGCAGAACTCCACTATAACCGCTCTCTCATTGCCCCTCCTCAAAGGAAAAGGGGAAGAAAATACAATGAAAAGGGCTCAAGGGTTGAAATCAGAGGGGATAGGGAGATCACTCAATTATCATTACAGGGAAAACAAATTTCGTATAGGGAGATTAAAATAATTTGCTGCATATTACTAACAGACTACAGAACAGTGGGAAGCTAAAAGCAAGCTAAAAACACCTTCCTCCTATCCACTCTCTCCTACCTCCTCCCCCTGAGCAGCACAGGGGAATGGGGTCAGTCCCCAACACTTCTCCACTGCTCCCTCAGGGTCCCTCCCTGCCCCTGCTCCCCATGGGGTCCCTCCCACGGGATGCCGTCCTTCCCAAACTGAGCCTGCGGGGGCTGCCCACAGGCAGCAGCTCTTCAAGCACTGCTCCCACACGGCTCTGCACCTGCCCAGGGCCTGCTCCTGCGGGGGCTCTCCATGGGCCGCAGCCTCCTCCAGGCCACATCCACCTGCTCCACGTGGGCTCCTCCATAGGCCGCAGCGTGGAGATCTGCTCCATGTGGCTGCAGGGGGACAGCCTGCTCCACCAGGGGCCTCTCCACAGGCCACAGGGGAACTGCTGCTGCCTGCCTGGAGCACCTCCTGCCCTCCTGCTGCACTGACCTTGGGGGCTGCAGGGCTGGTTCTGACCCCTCTCTTCAGGCTGCTGTTGCATGGCCTTTTTCTCCTTTTCTCCATTTCTTAAATCTGATCTCACGGAGGTGCAAACAACATCACTTACTGTTTGGCTCTGACCAGTGGCAGGTCTCTTTTGGAGCCATCTGGAGCTGGCTCTTATCTAATATGGGGCAGCTGCTGGGCCCCACTCACAGAGGCCACCCCTGCAGCCCCCACTCCTACCAAAATCTTGCCACATAAATCCGATGCAGTATGCTTAGCCTGTTTCTATTACATCGTTTATGTTCTCCCATATAGAAGTGTATTCCTTCTACAGTCTTGCTGTTGAAGAAATGAACTGACATTGAGTATATCTAAAGTAATTTTACAAAAGATGATATTGGCAGTCAATATAAAATGAAGAGAAATCCAGGGAGGGTATGAACTCAAAGTAATATTCTTAAAGTTGACTCTTGAACCTGAAGTTGGAGGAGGAGGGGATTTACTGTGGCTTTGAGAATAACAAGTATATGCCATAGGTATAGGAACCTTTGGATTTGCAGTTCTTGCCAAGTCAGCTGTGATTTTCTATCCTCATCCAGTAAGAGTTTAGGCACATGGTAGCTTTAATTACCTTGTTGAACTCAAATAAAGAAACTGTAATCTGTATAAAAACATAGAATTTGTATGAATTTAAATGTCTTCTTTGTGTGTACCGTTTTCTCCTACAGGATTTTCTTCAAGAATTATGTTTCACTCCTGATTGTACGGGTCTTATTTCAAAAATAGTTATTTTCAATTCTTCTGGTTTGGTAAAATGCGAAGTAAGTAAATGTTCATATAAAATATGAAAATAATCTTTAAAATATTTACTTTGGTGAAGGAGATAAAGTGAAGGTGATAATGTAACTCAGAAATAATATGCAAGTTCATAAGTAATATGTTATCTTCACTAAAAATCTGAGCATTATTTAGGGACGTAAATTACCTGTTCTGTTCTTAACCTTGTTTTGGTTAGAACTGTCACTGAAGGGAACTGGAAATGTTTCTGTTGGTCTGTGAGAAGCGGAAAAAAAAAAAAAAAAAAAGACTGTAAATTTTGCTTCCTGCCCACTAGTAAACTAGAACTAGAAACAGCATGCAGTTCTTCTGGCCTTGTGTTATATTTCCACTTGTCTTTTTTTTTCAGAGAAATATATTGCTGTGTACTAAGTTGTAGTAGTAGAAGAAGGTATTTAGGTAGACATTCATGAGGCATATGTGCAAGGGTGCACGGTGTCTTTTGTAGTATTACTTTCATTGTTTTCCAAAGCATAAAATGCTGTTTGGTTTTGAGAACATTAATGTTGCATTGTAACCCAAGTTTTAATCAATGTGATGTCAATTGTTTTGGTAGTTTGAACAAAAAATCACAAAACCCAAGGAACCACCAAGAGCCAATATTAAACAGAAATGCTCAAGGTAAGCTCTCTACCATTTAAAAATAAGTTCAGTCATTTTGGAGGAGGGAGTTTTTTTCTAGAAATTAATTTCTTATGAATTGCTAAAACACCACAGGTACTTTGGAAAGCTATTCTTGTCCTTTACATCTGAAAAGATGTATTTGAATGAACGGAAATCATTTTTTGATTAAAAAAAAAAAAAAAAAAAAGCAGACTGGGAAGTCGGGTAAAAGTACTTTATTGTCCCATCATAAAAATATTTAAATTAACTTATAAACCTGTAGCTCTGTATATTATTTTTACAAATATGAGCACAGAAGGGCATTGACTGATATTTCTGAATAAATTATTGTTGTTATTGTTGTTAAAATTATTGTTAGCTCTCTAGTGGTCTTAGTTCTTTAAATCATCATTTTTATTTTGGTCACAGGATGTGACCATTCCTCTTCAAATATATGGGATATGAGTTGTTGCAAAAACTGATATACCGCACCTTCCTATTGAGGATTACATTGTCCATTGCACCATTGATTTCTTGGCAACTAGCACCTGACTATAGCTTTTGACTATAAATGGACATAGACATCTTTTAAGCCCGTATACCTGAAACCTAATTCACTGTGAAATGTGTGGGTGGTGAAGTAACATCGTATGGTACAATTATGATGCAGAGGCTATGTGTAGAACTTAGGAACTCTCTTTACTTCAGCTCTCCATGCATGTCCTTCATTTGTGCTAAGATATTTAACAATTGGAATGCTAAAAGAATGGTTTTCTGTTAATTTTCATAATGGTTCGAGTGTCCTAATAAAAACACAGTGTTGCAAGTTGAGTGCATCTGGATTAGAATACCACCACTATTTTCAATCTTAAATTGCAAGCGTTGTTCTATTCCTATGTTGCTAGAGGGAAGAAGTCAGCAAGATTTTAGCTGTGTGGGAGAAGAATCACTGCATAGCATAAGTTCAGCACCACACCATCTAGCGAAGTTTATAGGAATGATTAGAAATCAATGTAAATAAAAACTCCATATAGTAATGATATTTCAGTAAGTTAGTACCAAAACCTTTGACATAACTGAATTGAGCTTAACTCGATTCAGTTAACTATAGCTATAGTATAGCTATAGTATAGTATACTACATGTATATACATTATATACTATAGTATATTATATATACACTATAGTATATAGTATAGTATATACTATATATACTATATATAAAATATATATAGTGTGTGTATATATACTATATATATACACACTGGTGTGTGTCTATATACATACTGTATATACTGCATATACACAGTATATATACTCTCTATATAGTATATATACTATACTACATACTAGTATAGTGTACTATATAGTATGTACTATATATAGTATATATACTATAGTATATAGTACACTATAGCTATACTATAGCTGAAGCAAAATTATAAATAATGAGACATTAAAATTAATTTAGAGTATCTTTTTGGAATAAAAATAAGTTAATAAAAGTCATATGGTATTATTTGGTGCAAAATGTTGTGTTATAAATTGAGAAGGGAAAAAAAAAAGTATTTCAGGTACTTAATGCTATTTCAGACATTAAAAGTAAAATTTGGAGTAAAATAATTTCAGGAATCTTGAGAATATTCCTACCATTACATACTTGTTTTTATGAGACTTTAATGAAATTTTGTGGTTTCTTAATGAGTTAAAAAAAAAAAAAAAAGTTTTATTATATATGTACTATTCAAAATAATATTTTACAGTGGAATGGAAGTGTATAGCTATTGTAAGACATGGAAAAAAAGTTAATTTGCCAAAGTAATTAGGCACATTTATCTTAACATTAGATTCACTGTTTAATTGTTTTTATCAGTTTTAGGAAGCTAAAAATGAAACAAGAAAAAAAAATACGAAGAAAATGTGCACGGAAGGATGCACTGAATGCTGCTAAACAGAAAATAGAAGAAAACCAGATGGGAAACGAACCATCTCAATACTGTGATCACAGTGGTATGTAGAATTATGGATGATTGTTCTAAAACAATATGAGATACCATAGTTAGCATTATGGATGTCCTAAATCAAATGACGGAAAACTACTAATTTTGGACATACCCTCCCCAAACCTGAAGACTTGTATAATTTTACCATAGGAACTTAAATTTATGCTAAGGATTGCTTTTTTCAGTTTTGGTTTTAGTCTCTATAAATAACTGGAAGTTTGTACTGTATGATGGTTTATGTTCCTTTTTGAACCAAGGAATCAAGAATGAAGTTCTTCATGTCTGAGCAGTCTTTGCTAGACTGATAGTCTTTGCATCCAAGGTATATGCTTGAATATTCAGAAATGTGCTTTTGCTCTGGAAACTGATGCTTGGGGAAGTTCTCTCTCTGCATCAGGGCTGGCATACAGCCTGCACAGAAAAAAATAAATTTGTACAGGCAATTGCTTCAAGCTGCTGTTATTGGCAGGTAAAAAAACATATTCTTTCCAAAATCCAGTTGAGGTGCTAAGGATTACTTTGTTGTGTAAACCAGATTTAAAGCCACGTACTGTCAAATTTATGAAGATAAAGCAAGTTTATATATTAAAAAATACATACATTATATAAAAAAAAAAATTGTAATTTTAGGTATTGTGAAAAAGCTAATATTAAAAATCCAGTAAAAAGAAAACTCCACTTAGTTCAGATTCTATGTTCTTTAAAGTTGATGCTTTTATTTGTGGCAAATAAACATGAAATCCTGTTATTCTTTTTTTCTTTTCTTTTTTTTTAATCCCACTTTAGGTTATGCAGGCTATGATCGAGGCTTATATACTGGTGATAGAGTCCTTCAGCGTATCATTCAAAATGCTGAGCAAATAAAAACTGCTGTTCGTGATGCTGCCAGACTGTTAAAGGAATTGCTTTCCTGGTCTGTAATCAGTGAGGAGGATTACACATCATATTGCAAAACTAGCAGCATGTCACATGCAGTGATGGAGCAGCTCATCAGTTACTTAATTCAGGAAAAAAACAGAGTGAAAACAAGGGGTTTTATTCATGTGTTGAGTGAGCTGGAAGAAGTGGATCCCAAGTTACAGAAGTGGATGAAACACCTTAACAACTTGGGTAGGCTATATGTTTATGTAATAGCAGAAGACCTTACCTGGTCATAATTGTTCAGTCTGCAGATGAATATAACCTCTATATTTTCCAGTCTTGCTTTGTTAACATTGATGGGTGATGAAGTGAAACTTTGTTCTTCTTCTTCATTTATTTGATCCATAGCAGGATTTCTAGAGTAAAAGATGTGACCATCAGTAACACAGCAACCACCTCTCTCTTCTCTGCAGAGACAAATTTTTCTGAATAAGCAAAGCATTTTAATGTAGGCAGGGCTTTGCCCATGTAGGAAAAAGAACTAAACATTTTTTTTTGCCAACAATTTTTTAGGCTTGAATGAGACTATTTGTCTAAATCATTTGCTTTTGGAAACATATGGTAAGATCACTTGGAAGTAGTTTAACTTGGTTCTCTTTGGTAGTGTTGCCTTGCTGTGTGGTTTCCTATTGAATTTATAATTGGATGAAGATACAAGTTTCTTTTTGCAGGCAAAATGGACATAAGGTACCAAGGATTCTTTATTTTGTGTTGTATCCATGTCCTTGAAGGAATTTGTAGAGATTTATTATAGTAAAATTCATATAAAATTCATTTGTCTTTTTTAGCTTGCATTTACATAAAAAAAAAGTTTTTACATAATCTTTCATCTACCATATATTTAATTTCTGGAACAAACGGTTCCTCTTTTAAGAGGAATATCACACTTGAAAAACAAACTCTGAGGCCTCAATAAAATGCTGTCTTTTTTCTACTCTTTCAGGGTTGACAGCTACAGAGAACTTTTTCCTTCAATATGGACAATTTTTAAAAGAACTTGATCTTTCTATTTTAACAACGCTTTGGAATGAGAAGTATGGTAGTAAATTTGATTACATGTCACCAAATTCTGAAGACAAAGAAGTTCTTGACTATTTCTCAAAACCGCCTCTAGAAAAAGCTCGTTGTTTTATATGGCTGTTAGAACTCAATAGAGAAAATTTTCCATCTCTTCATCAAGCTTTAGATGAATTCTTTGATAAAATGGGTAAATATGCTAAGGTCTCTATTCTCATAAGAATTGTATTTCTTCTGTTTTTACACCTCATCTGGTGTCCTCTGCAAAAGGCTGAAACCTCAGTAAATTACTAACCTCATTATATGGGAACTTATGTGTTCAGTGCATAAAATTCAATATAGTCTAAAAGGCAAATCACCCTTTTAAAGGGTACGGTCTGCTGTTTGTTTCAAGTGCCACAACTACCACATAAGTTAACCTTTATGCATATATGCAATCCAAACAAAATCGGTATTTTTCTTTAATTTTAAGCATAATGATTCTGCAACAACAGTCTTAGAGATGCCTCAATGGTATTTGAGGGAGTATAATAATTATTACTATGATTTCGTAGTTCACGGTTCTAAATTACTTGAAATAGTAATATTTTAGTTTATGAATATGACTTTGTTATCATTTTAATAGATGACCCTACCATCATATTAAAGAAGCAGGGAAATGAAGATATATTGGTAAGTTAACCTAGATATCAATCTTAATAATATGTGAAATCCCTTGCTCTTTTCTTTGGTGAATTAGAAATACAAGAATGAAGTAAAAGCAATTACAATAAAACTATTTTTATTTCAGCGTTACTTATATCTTAAAACAAATTGACGATTTCTGGTTCTCTCATTAAATTACTGTTAGTAGAATTGTGTTAATATATAATCAAGTGCCATTAAAAAATTAAGATGCATTTTAGTTCCTCCATCATTGCTTATCTTAATAACAATTTGAAGTGACCCAAACTTCTGATGGTTTTGTTTGCTTCTTGTTCTGTTCAAACCAGAATAAGAATTCTAGTATGACATTTTTGAACTCATATACTGGTTTTGGAAATGCATCGTAATTTTATTCTAATAAAAAAGTGATTCTTTTTTTCTTTCAGACTAACAATATCAAAGTTAAAAACAAAAACAGAAAGAAGAACTGTAGAGATTCAAAGGTCAGTAACTTTTTAGCTGCCTACTATAAATAGTCTTTTTAGAGTTGCTGGAGGTCAGATGTATAGCGTCTGTTTTCCTGAATATATTGTGGAGGTTATTCCATGAAATGTTTTTTTCCTGAAGAAGTAGTAAGCTGTGTAGACTCAATTAACACAATTTTCCTTGTTTTGTTACAGTATGAATTTGTCAACATAAAACAAGTTTCTAGACCTGAAAAATAGATGCGTTTCATTTAATGCTCAGAAAAAATGTTACTTGTTCAGTGTTTTATAGATTTTCCTAGAAATAATATTCTAGCTGAAAGTGATCTTTTATATTGATTGTCTCAGATGCAGTCATCTTGATTTCATCCATGCCCCCAATGTTTTATATTTTTTGTCATGAAGTTCAAGTAAAATGAAGATTCAAGTTATTTTCATCAGCCAGAATTTTCCTTTTCTTTTTTTTTTCCTAACGGACCCATTTGTACAAGTCCGTGTATTTCTAAAGTTAATAAGTAATAAAAAATAAAAGATAACTAAAGCATGTAATAGGTGAACATAAGAATAGGAGATATAATACTAAAACTGTTGAACTAGGGATCACTCAGACTTGCCTGTAGTAAAATTATTAAAGTTTGAAGGCTCTCAATTATAGTGGAAGAGATTCCTAGAAATTCAGTTGATATGCAGAGCAATGGAATGAGTTTAGACAGAAGTCTTAACAAAAAAGCTGTATTTGTTATAAAACTCAGTGAAAAATCAGGCACATCTAAAGGAAAAAAACAAAACACACTGTTTTGTCTGTTGGAATGTCCCAATTTCTTCTTCCAAAATAAATTCTGAAGAAGAAATTAATAATCTAAAGTTAAGGAGCTTGTCATTGTGGATTAATACTGATAATTGTACTTAGCAGTTTTGCAGTTCCATAGTCTGCGTACTCATACTGTTCACATCAGATCATTTTCCAGTAAGAAAAATAATAATAATCTGTTTTTAATTAGTCTATTTTAGTATTATCCAGTGGAGTTAGTACAGCACCAATAGAGGAAGAAAAGATATTTATAGAAGAAAATACATTGTAAGTATCATCATGTACCTTTGCTTTTATTGCCCAAACTTCAAAGTACTTTGCCAGGTACCAGAGATGACAGGCTTTGAAACACTTTAGAAAGTCTGGGTTCCTATCTCAGTGTTTTTTGAGATGACCTTAATATGAGCTTCCAGAGAGCCACTACTTCTCTGCTTCCTGGACAGGTGTATTGGGTATTAGAATTTTTAAAATCTTAATAAGAGAGAAGCAAATGATTAGCAGGTTGCAGCCCAATAAGTCTTCTAGGCCAGAAGGGATTCTTTCAAGTAACATCTTATCTTCCTCTTCCATTTTACTGTAGGAAGAAATTGGTTGATAAGTCCATATACATACCATTAGTCACAAAAGAACTTTGCCTTCTATGCTGTATCAAGCAGGTTGTGATGTAGGACACGGCTCAGAATTTTTGTGGTAATCAGCAGTCAAACTCCTGTGTCCTGAGCCTGGTTTTGCTCGCTCTTCTAGATGTGAAAGCTGCTAGGAAAGAACTAAGACCTATTACTAACAGTTACTAGTTAACGGGTCAGTTATTCTCAATTTAAGAAGTTTAGCAGTTAAGTATTTGGGGGATAACGTTTATTCTGTTGGTAGGAAAGAGTTTGCTGTTTGGGATATTTCTTAGCACCTGTGTAGCTACCGTATGGTAATAATGTTCTCAGTATATGTGAAAAACGCAGTTATTTCCAGAGACAAGAATCATTGTTCCTATTCTTTTTTTTCAAATCTTAGAGATTTTGCATACTTTTATGAACCATGTATAATCCCAGAATATCTTCGAGGACGAGAGGAATTTGAAGCTGTATATGACATTTCAAGTAGTAACACCTATCAAAGACTTTTGGATGATAATCCAGATCAAACCTGTGAAAGTTTATATGAGTACGTATACATTTCTGTGCTTAGCAGTTCAAAAAATTTTACTGTTTAAGCTGAAATACATATAAGTTCTATATCATTGTTTTAGAAAATTAAAACTATACTATTTCTAGACAGAAGTGACAGAAGTAATTGGGAATAAAGTATCTGATTCCCAGCATAGAAATAATTGACAATTATGAACAGTAGGAAAGCTCTAATTTTGGACCACTGCAGGAAAACTGAGGCCTTGCATTTAAGAATGTGCTTGCAAGTAATAAAGGAAAACTGTCAAATGGCAAACTGTAGTTTTGCTTTGAAACAGTGAGCAGGATGGCATTTCTGACTTCTGAAGATGTAATTTATCTGTTCATTTCATCGGTACTCACAGTAGTCATTCCTAAATGTCAAAATAAAGGCATGTAACAACACAGAGACGATGGCTCAATACAGTTTATTGACAGCATATTTTATGTATCTGTTGTCTAATGGCAACTAACAGATGTTGCCTAGACAGTCTATTTCTTATTTTGATCCTTTCAATTCTCAGTTAACTGTGGTGTGTACATTTTCTGCAATAATGCCTCACATAAATATCATTTGCTTTTTGGAGACAAAAATGTTACGTGCAACATCCTACTTAAAAACACATTTTATTAAGGCCAGAATTTGAGTTGTTATGGCCTGTTGCAGGTATGCACATAAGTGTGTTTTCAGTTAGTGGCAGGTTTCTGAGTAAGATGTGGACAAGTAAAAAAAAATGACAGAAAATTTTGTATGAGAAAACCTTGATTAACAATTACAACTTTTTTTTTTAAAGCTATTTCTCTCAAATATTGGAAGAACATGGTCCTATGGAAATTAATAATAAATTGCTAACTGGGGAATACGAACATTTCCCTGAAGAAGCTCGAAAGATTGTAGAAGATGAAGGTGGTCTGAAATCTTTTCTTCTGAAATCCCATCGTTTCGTTATGGTGGATAACATTATTAGCTTACTAAAGCATGAAGTTCTTATAAAAGAAAATATAAACAGGAATGAGACTGAAGTTAATGAAGAAGAAAATTTTATTGTCTGTGATGTGCAAGAAAATCCTTTCCAGAACAAGCTACAGCTAAATCCAGCTGCTAAGGAATTCAAACCCCTGTCTTATCTTGAGCAACCTCATATATCTACATCTCCTGATATAATAGTAGCAAGCTATGACACTCCACAGTATTTGCCCTGTTCTTTACCCGCTTCATGTCAATCAATGCTTAGTCAGAATATTGCTACCGTAGAAAATAGGTCGTCTTTTTCTGAAGTTTTACTAGAATGCTTTGATTCTGAAAATCTCGATATGTTCTTGCCTCAGCCTTCCTGGGGTTATCGATGTGAAAGAATATCGCCAATGACTTCTCAAATGCCTCTCATTTCAAACGTTGCCGAGCAACCTCATTATATTTATGCTGACCATGTAGCTCATCGGGATAATGATGAATCAGCTATTTCAGACAGAAAATGTGTCTGCAGCAGTTTAACACCAACAGAAACACAACCATACAAAGACCCTCAGTGCCTGTTGAACTCGGATAACTCATTTTATGAGGGCAGTGTTGCTGTTGCAAATAGCACAAATGAAGCTGCATGTTGTCTACGGGTGACTAAGAAGGGAAAAGCAAGCAGAAGTATACCTGTAATGAAAAACAATCCTCATACAAGAATGATAGCTGTTCAGGTAAGAGATTGAAATGGAACCATTATTTGAGAACTTCTAAGTGACAAAAGGTAGTGTTGGGCATCTTGCGCTAGGTTTCTGCTGCTGTGCAAAGTGCAACACCTTTTGGGATGATTTCTTTATGACTTCCCAAAGGGTCAAATGTTGTATAGAGTTTCAAGAGGAAACCTGCAAGTAATGCTTCAAGTTACTCAAATGTAGGAGATATTAACAATAGTATTAGTGTTCTCTACTATTTATCTTTCTGAAAAGGCCACAAGTTGGAAAATACTGAGGTGTTTATCAGACTGGGAGCTTCCTTAGAATTTCATTTTAAATTGCTGATGCTTTTTTCTGTTATCTTTGGGTTTCATTTGTAATTCTTTATAGAACAGTCTCTGAATTTTGTTCTGCTTGAAGTTTTTGGAGATCTTTTGACCCAGAGTCAAGAGAGGGAACTAGTGCACACAAGTGAAAACATTGCTTTAGAGGTTATTGGACGTGCTTCTGTATCATCTTTTTTTTTTCATTTTGTTCAGTGACTTGTTTTAACTTGTACAGTATTTGAGGATTTAGATGGTTTGTAGATTCTAACCATCGCTGGCTGATGCTTACCTGGCGGTTCACAGGGATGGCCCAGCTGTAGGGTGAGTTCAAAGGCAAACTCCCTTTACCTTACTTTTTCCTCCTGAAGAAGGAAAGCAACAACAAAACAAAAGAGAAAATTTGTCCTGCAGGCACAGGAAGCATTGCTGAAAATTCTTAAAGGGGCACAGCATGCAGCTGACCAGAAGAAGGGACCAAAACATTTACTTATTAATGCACCCCAAGGATTAATCAGCATGGGCCACTCAAGAAAATGCACTTAAAGTAACAGAGACAGTGATCGCATGCAAAAGTTACAGAATACAGTTTGGGCTAGGAAGCCAGGTTTTCAGGGTTAGAGATATGGCAGTTTAAGGGAGGAACAACTATTTATAGCTGTATGATGAAATAATCATATTTTTATTATTGTTTTCTAAATTATGAAAATGTTAATGTGTTTCATTGCTTTCTTTTTTGTTTTTCTTGTTTTGTTTTGTTCCAAAGCTTGTTATGTGTACACTTCTTTGCTTTAAGTCTTTCCCAGGCAGTTACTGTAAGTTGTTTTCCTTTTGGCTGACCTAAAATGTGATTTCTGTTTGGTTCCTGAGCACGTGTAATGAATTGTTAATAGAAAAGGCAATGGTTTTCAATTTAGGGAATTCTGGTTAGCAGAGTTCAAAAGGTTACAATGCACAGAGGTATTTGTTTGCAAAAGTGTGGGAGAGCAAGGCATTTAACATCTGACTGTGGTTTTTAATAGCATGTTAGAGTGTAACGTAAACTCAATCTTCAGTATGTTGCAAGATTAGATTTTAAACTTTTTTTTTTTTCAGTAGGTCCTTGATGAGTGATACTGGAGGAAAACAAGCAGGGACTCTGGTCATTGAATGTAGTCCTTTTTAAATACAGGCACTTGTATCACAGATCTTGAGTTTAGGACAAGCCACAAAACACAGCTGCTCTGTGAGTTGTCAGACACTGGTTTTGCCAGTCTTAAGTTTTCAGATGTGTAGAGCGCAGCTGTGTTTAAAGACAGAAAGAACTGTCCCCAGTATAAATGCTTCATGGTCAATTAAACTAGGAAAAGATCAGGAAAAAAGTGCTTTCTTTATAGCTTGAATTCAATTTTGGGGACATATATTTCACGATGTAGTTGGATTCATGTAACTGTAGGTTAGGTACAAAAGCTTCAAAAACAGCTGGCATAGTAATTGCATATGTAAACAGGAGATTTTTCTCATCATTTAATGACTCTTTGTATTCTAGGTGAATCATGAAGTAGCTGATAGGGAAACTAATACCCTGCCTTTTCATCCATTTGAAATGCAACAAGTAAGTTACCTGTATATTTGTTCATATTTCTCATGAAGGAGTTTAAAGGAGTGCCCAAACATTCAGGACTGTGAAGATGAAGGTTATCTGAAAATAAGTTGTAACAGATGCTTTTGATTTTGAGGTGTTTTGTTGTTTGTTTTTTTTTTCCCACCCTTCCTGTTGGACCATAATCTGTAACGTCCTTCATCCAAACTTCATGTAGGCCCACAAAAAGGAGGCTGTCTCTGTTCAAATGTTGGAATATGTTTTAGAGGAAATTGAGTATTTCCTCCCCCAAAACCTTGAGGTTTGATTTAAATGTTCCATTGTAGCATGCAGGCAGCTCAGACTGATGTTAATGGCAGTCCTTTGTCCGTATCAGGAGATGAGCGAGAAAATATGGCCTTCCCTTCATACTCCATTCATGTCAGGCATTAATGTTCATTTCTGTTACACAGAAAACAACTCCCCCCAACAAAAGAAACAAACACGCTAAAAACCATCAGCTGGGAGCAGACTGGCTGTTGTGAATGTTTGCTGCCCTGTGGATAATGGCCGTTGAATTACTTTCTATAATTTATTTTCAGGGAGATATTCTACGTATGGAAAAAGAGCATCAGGTATTAAAAGAACAACTTAAAGAAGCACAGGAAAAATATGAACAGTTACAAAGCCGAAGCTCAGAGGAAATCAGTGTTTTAAAAGAGATGATAAAAAAAAGTGTTGAAGAGACAAAGGTAATGTTTTTATCCATGCAATGGTGGGGTTAGCAAAGACAAACTGCATTGGTTCACAGTATTGGTTGTGATAGGTCAACAGGATTTTTTGAAACTGTAGTCCTCATTGCTGTGAAGTCTTAACAGATCTGAAAATCTGTGTGGCATCTTCCTCAGAACACATTTAAATGAACACATTGGTTATTGGTTGTCTCCATCTAGTGGATAGGTACCGGCTTTGATTCAACCCAAAAAGAAAAAAGCACGATGTTATTGACTCTTTCCCTCTTCTTGAGGAGGAGGGATTCAAGTGGTCAGATTTGCTAGGACAGCTAACGGGCTTTTCCAGATGTTTTCCTTGAAATTGGCTGGGAGCAAGAGCAGGCTCCAGGCATCACCATCAGCCTATTATCATTTGGATTTTACAGTTAAAAGCCAAGTGTGCTACATGCTACTCATCTGTCTGCGTTTTAAAGGGAGTTTTTCAATTAAAAATAAATAAATCGGGTGAGACTAAAACCTTACCACCTCGCTTTATTCTTTAATAAGATCTTCAAATAAGGGGCCTGTCATTCAATCTCTAGCATCTTTTTCTTCCTTTCATTTGTGTATTGGAGTAAATTCCTGTACTGCATCTTGGGGAGGTCCTGAATTCCAGCTTTAACACTCACAGAATCATAGATTGGTTAGGGTTGGAAGGGTTCCACCCCCCTGCCATGGGCAGGGACATCTCCCACCAGTCCAGGTTGCCCAAAGCCCCATCCAGCCTGGCCTTGAACACTTCCAGGGATGGGAGCTGCTCTGGGCAACCTGTGCCAGGGCCTCACCACCCTCTGAGTGAAGAATTTCTTCCTTATATCTGATCTAAATCTACCCACTGTTAGTCTAAAACCATTACTCCTTGTCCGATCACTACACCCCCTGACAGAGAGTCCCTCCCCAGCTTTCCTGCAGGCCCCTTTAGGTACTGGAAGGCTGCTGTTAGGTCTCCCTGGGGCCTTCTCTTCTCCAGGCTGAACAACCCCAGCTCCCTCAGCCTGTCTTCACAGGAGAGGTGCTCCAGCCCCTTGATCATCCCCATGGCCCTCCTCTGGACTCATTCTAACAGGCCCATGTCCTTCTTATGCTGTGGGCCCCAGAGCTGAATGCAGAGCTCCAGGTGGGGTCTCATGAGAGGAGAATAGAGCAGAGGGGCAGAATCCCCTCCCTCACCCTGCTGGCCATGCTGCTTTTGATGCAGCCCAGGTACAGTTGGCTTTCTGGGCTGTCAGCACATAGTGCCAGCTCATGTCAAGCTTCTCACCCACCAACACCCTCCAGGCCTTCTCCTCAGCGCTGCTCTCAATCCGTTCTCCACCCATCCTGTGTTTGTGCTTGAAAGTGTGAGACCTTGCACTTGGCCCTGTTGAATGAGGCCCACCTCTCAAGGCTGCCCAGGTCCCTCTGGGTGTCATCCCTTCCCTCCAGCATGTCAACTGCACCACACAACTTGGTGTCATCAACAAACTTGCTGAGGGTGCACTCCAAGCTGCATGTGAAGATCATTGGAGTTAAGCATTAATGAGAATGCTGCCTGTTCTAAACACTTAGCCTAAAAGTACATTAAGCACTAAGTAAAATTTTGTCATTGTAAATGTTGCTGGCTAAGGTTTTGATCGTATGTCTGCAATCTGCTCTAACTTTAACTTGCATTTTAATAAAATACGATTTACAGAAATGATGTTTTGTTTTGTTTTGTTTTCTTTTAGGTATCAAAGAATGAACTAGACTGGCTTAATCAAGATTTAGAAATAAAAGTAAAAAAATGGCAACAGGAGAAAAAAGAAAATCAAGAGAACTTAAAAGCAATAAGGAACACCGTCAAAAAGCATATGGATACTAATGATAGGTACCAATTTTGAATACAGATTCACATCTGTAGATCTATGTTTTTGTCCCTTTGCTTGATTTTGTTTGTTTGTTTTAAAGCAGCAGTAAGTAGAGTTATTTCTGATAGCCTATGGTATGTTTCAGTATTTACTGATTTTATGAAGGAGAATTCAAACTTTTTGCCCTGATAATATTCTGAAATGAGTTAAATGCAGATCTTGAGTTAGGGTTGGTGTCAATAGGATCTACATGTAGTTATTTAACCTAATTAATGACTACTACTTCATCACTGTTTAAGATTTTCATGAGTTTTCCAGAAACTTGTAGATCAGCACTGTTTGTATACTTTTCTCCTTCATGATTTACCATTACTGCTTTGGTATGCTCCTCTGCAGCTGTATGATTAGCCTTAAATTTTAATTTCAATTTTCACTTTTTTGTTCCTCTTCCTCATATACAGTCAATTCAACTGCATCTTTCTTGCACACTTTTTACCTGTACTGCCACAGAACGTATCTGAAGATTAACTAGGGCTGCACGTTTCCTTCTTTTCTAGTCTTGTCCCCTACTTCTCAGATTCAAGTAAATCTGCAAGAACCACATAGATAGATACACCATGTATCTACTGTGTGGTTTTTTTTGTTTTGTTTGTTTGTTTTTGTTTTTAACCCCTCAATCATCCTAAAACAGAAGTCTGCAGGGCCTCCCATGGAACTTAGATCAGTAATATCCCATCGTGTCCCAATGTGCAGCAATCCCAGGCATTCCCCTGACAATTAGTTTTCCTGGCTATGAAGCAACGAGAGACAGCTTCAGTCAACCTCCTACTATAGTCGTGGAGCATCTAGGAAGTTACGTCACTGACACACTGAAAAAATAAATCCAGTGTCATTTGAAATAGTATTATAAGTAGCTTTCCCCAAAACATTTCAAGCACTTCAGCAATCTTTAAGTAGTCTACTCATTGGCTGTATAACCAACTAGAAGCTTTTTCACAGTAATAGGCTGGAATATGCGTGTCTGCTTTAGTGTTTTGTTGTGATATTGCAAGCACAGATAAGCATCTTAAAATGGCTGTCAGAAAACTGATGAAACTGACTTATTTAGTAATAATTTTTCTAATCAGGCTTGACAATACCTACTATACTTTTAATGTTCTCTGTCAGTTTTCAGACTTCAGAAGATATCCGTCCTTGAATGCTGTTGTATTATCTTTTATATGAATAGTTTGGGCTTTATTTTTTTTTTCATATTTTCATATTTTTAGTGTAAATAATATTAAACAACATATAAAATGTATAGATTGTCACTGCTGCATAGTTATCGCTGTGATTATAGAGGAATGTGTAATGTGTTTGGTAGTGAACAATTTTCAGAATAAGCTTAATAAATATTTGATTACTCTAGGTATTCAAAGACCATTGATGAGAAGGAGAAGCAGTATAACATAAATTTCAATACATGTCTTGAGACCAGGTAAAACTCTTATAAAACTCTCAGCAATATTTGTATTTTTCTATTGACTTGTCATTATTGGAGTTGCCTGTTTCATTTTGGGTGAAAGGTTAGAAAAAATAAGCACTTTAGCCCATAACTCTTATTCTCAGTTAGTTTACTTTTACTTACTATAAGTAAATATTATTTTCTTTCAATTATTTAGAATAATTCAAAGCTGGCTTTTCAAAACACTGTCATATATTTCCCTTGATTATATGATGCTGTATTTTAGGACACATCAGAATTTGGGTGCTGTACATACATACTGAACTGTCATATGCAGCTTCGGATCCTCGGATATTTGTAATTCTAAATATACATGAAGTTATCTGAACAGTTTCTAAAAGTTGTTCACTTGCGCATAGATAGGATTTAAGGTTCACTTATACATACATTCTTTATATATGTGAACAGGCTTAGAACAATAAAACTTGCATGTCTGCAGTAGTCAAGCCCCTATAAATTTTTTACATTGCACAGTGAAATTTGGTTAAGAAATCCCAAAGTTATGTTCATGGAGCCAGCAGTACAGCTACAGGAACATTAAACTATGCCCAAAGGCACAAACTGTACAACATAAATGAAGATATATGGTTCTGAGGAAAAGACAAGTAATGGCTGAAGAAAACCTCTAGAATGTACTACTCTGTGGTAAATGTTACTCAAATCTTTAACCTCTTTCTGTTTTGCAGCAATAAACTTGCTAACGAGAAGGTAAAATTGGAAGAACTTATAAAAAAGAGTCAAGATGACTACCAGGAACATATGAAAAGAGCTGTTAAAGCAGAGGTACAAGCAACAAAAAAACTAAAACGCTTCTGTTATAGCTTGAATCACTTGCCTTGCTAGGTGGGAAGGTGACTGCTAAAGTCTTAACAATTTCCCTTAAAAGTAGTACCTAAGACTTTCTATAAGAATATGTTTAAAGTGTTGATCAAATACTGTCAACTGATGTTCTGGATGTTATCTTGGAAAACTTAGCAAAACTTAGCAAATCATCATGGTGCATTATTTTTGACCTGTATTAAAAGTGCACAGAAGTTGAGGCATCTGTTATTGCCCCAACAAAATTAAGCTAAATTCAGTTTCATACTTACCTGCATTATGAATTGCTTCCACTAGTAAGAAGTAACCATAGGAAGATCCAGGTTCCTTTTCAAAATGAAGTCATGCTTAGTGAATGTATAGCTGATTCTTTCTTGGGTAGAATCAGTGCAACTTCAGTATTTCACTAAATGGAGATTACCGATCAAGATTTTCGCTAAAATAGCTTTTTTTATTGGAAATGCTTTAAATAGCACAAACAATGCTTTCTTCTTAGGAAAGGCTTGAAAATTGTCTTAACCTGCAGTGGGATTTCATAAAAAAGATTAGACTGTTTTGTTCATGTTGACCTTCAACCATGCAGTATTTAAAAGAGCACCTTATTGACTTAAAATGTGTACATGCACATTTTTGATAAGGTGCAATGGGAATACATATGGATGCTTTCTACAATCAGCTGAAGTGAATATAACCTAGTTATCCTCCTAAAGGCTTACCAGTGCCCTTAATTCTACTTTTGAAATTCCTCACCATAGGAGCAGTGTGTGAGTGTATGTTGTGCTCTGTATCATCAAATTATTGTTTAAGATGATTCAAGGCTTTATTCCTTGTGTTACAGCAGTGCTTTTATTGCTATCCTTTTTAAGCAATTATTTTGTTACAGATATCAGTACTCAAAAACTGGAAAAAAACTGAAGTATACAAGCTAAATGCCATAGCTGCCAATGCAGACAAAAATCTCAAGATGCTGAAGTCACTAAGCAGGTATGGAGGCTTTACACCAGTAATTTCAGTACTACTAGTTGCTAAATAAAAGTAATTAGTGGATGTTTAGTCATGATCTGCTAACTAGACAAGTCAATTTTTCTCACAAAGTGGTGGCTGCCTTAAAGTTACGCAGTAGCTAAATGCAACTTCCCTGAAGTTGAATTCTTTTTTAGTCTTACGTTATCAACATGTGAAATACTTAAGCAGCAGCAAACTTCTTGCCTTACTCTTTCTTAGCCTGGGAAGATTAGGCTACTGGGAACATTCCAGTTATCCTGCCCAGTATCGCTGGGGAGAGGGCTGCAATGTAAATAAAGAAGATGTGAAACAAAACTGGCATATGACAAGAGTGTTGCTTTCCTTACAAGGAACTAACTTATCCCTTTTCAGTTACTTCTTTAAAAATATATGCCATATTCCCTCTCCTGGTAGAAGTTGCCCATATAGGAAGGAACTGTTGTATTAAAACCATTGGTCTTAATCAAAAAAAATAATGGAATAGAATAGTTCAGTTGGATGGGACCTACAACTACCCTTGAGTCCAACTGCCTGAGCACCTCAGGGCTAACCAAAAGTTAAAGCATGTTACTGAGGGCATTGTCCAAATGCCTCTTGAACAATGATGGACATGGGGCATCAACTGCCTCTCTAGGAAGCCCATTCTAGTGTTTGACCACGCTCACAGTAAAGAAATGTTTCCTAATGTCCAGCCTGAGCCTACCCTGGAGCAGCTTTGTGCTGTTCCCACGTGTCCTGTCATCAGTGACCAGAGGCTTGCTGCTTGCTCTCCACTTCTGCTCCTCAGGAAGTTGTAGAGAGCAATGAGGTCACCCTTCAGTCTACTTTTCTCCATAGCAGACAAACTAATGGAAATTCTGGAGTTTAACTGAAAATCTTTGTTATTTCAGCAGCTCGGCCTCAGCACTTCCTGAGTTGAAGTCACGGATTGATTCTTGGGAAATATTTATTTCAAATATAAAGAAACAAATGGAAAAAGTAGAGGTATGTCTTAATTTCTCGTAACAAGGTATAAATTGAACTTTGGAGATAAAACAGAATAAATTTACATTCCTTTTTTAAAACACTGTCTTCAAATACTCATCTGCATTTTTTTAATGACAGAAGAAAACTTTGATTATAAGGCCTGATTATTAAATATAGTTAAGTTACAATGATTATCTTCGGTTACATAAAGACAAAATTCTTTCCTTTGTATATGGTCCTTGAAGATTGGATTGCAGATTAATGAGTCTGTAATCTCAGTTATTTTGTATTCTTTGAACTTTAAATGTCCATGCAACTTCTTTATAAAAACAACGGAGAACTGTCTGCTAAGAGAAGCTGAATACATTATGTATGCTAAGTTTTAAAAACTAGAAGATGTTTCATGAGCCCTTTCAAACATTAATGCAAGTGTTTCAGTAGAGAGTTACGTTACTACACCAAATGGTAGGCCTTATGTGTCCATGTGAAAGGCCTGATACCTTTGTTTTGCAAAGGTGTTAATGCCATTATTAATGTTGCTAATGCCATTTTAAGTAACAAAAGAGCTTTAGCTAATGCTCATTTGGAGAATTTATTTTCCTTCTGCAGGTTGGGTATGAAGAAAAAATTCAGATGGTGAAAAACGGTGTACGAAATTGCCTCACCAAAATAGAAGCTGTGGATCTTTCATCTCCTCCCAGTGTCTTAGTATGTATCATATGATAGCTGTGTGTTAAGAAACTTTTTAGGTTTGTATCCAGCATGACCATCTCTTACAGAACATATATGTAACCTGAATATGTAGCCTTGAACACAAACTAATCTATGCCTCTCCGTATGCCTAGGAAAAGGTGACTGCAGATTAGCAGGATAACATCCAGTGACAAATTCTCAAGCCCTTTTTAGAGGCTTAGGCTATTTAAAGTTAATGTTAAAATGCTTCCCGTTTTCTTGTACGTCATGACTTTACTGTAGCACCAAAATCCACAGGGACAAGAGCCCATTACACCAACAAATGTAACTGATGGTGGATACCAGAATTAGCTTCCAGTTGCATCTGTTAGGAACTAGAGGCAGTTTCAGCCATTTGTGGAAATTAACCTGCAGTAACTACATCCCAGACAAATAGCATTAACAGTATTTTCGTATGGGTTAGAAGTTCCACAAGTGCTTTGCTCAGACCTTGTCAGTTACTTCCTAACTACGCATGATTGTTCCTGGTACAAGGACAAAGCCAGCGTAAGCTGACGTCCTTTAGCTATTCATCACCATGCAGGTGGGGGGACACATGGCCATGCTGAAATACTTGGAGGCAAGCTAGCTGCAGTGATGATGCCAAAAACCTAAATGTTGCCGTTCCCTGAGAGTAAAATTGAAGTTAGGGCACAGGGCTGATGTCCAGTCATGAATACAAATAGTATCCAAAAATCACTGTACCTGGGTCAGTTTGGAGTAAGGAAATACTTGGGTTCTTGACTGAACCCTTCAAGACAGGGCAGTTAAATGACCAGCTAAGTAAAATGTTCATAGTATATTCATAAATGAAATCCCTAAATGCATCAAAGATGCCACAAGAGAAACTTTCTCTAAAAAGTATATTCTTTGCAGAAAGTCATTTTTTTTTCTTTCCTTTGTTTTTGGTTTACTTTGGACCCAATTCTCTGTTCTAATATTGTAGTATATTTATGTTTGTTACTACAATTTTTCTGGAGTCATGTATGGTTACCCTTACATTCTCCTGCATACTATTTCTTCCCAATTATTTCTAGGTATCTTTTTTCTCCTTATTGGCACAGAATTCTTAAGGATATTGTAGATGTTCTCAGTGATCTAAGGTATATCCTTAGGTTGCCATCAATTTAGATGTTGGGAAGCAGTGACTCTTGATCCTTTTGTTCGGCATTTGGTATCTGATTTTACTGCAGCAATGCAGGAGTAACTAGAAAAGATCTCTGTAGTTCTTTCAGCTTCATGAAGACTTTAATAGGAGAATACTGAATCCAAATGAAAAAGACTTGATGAAAGCTATTTTTCTCCTTGACTATTTGATTCTCCATCTAATTCTTACCACTTTTGAATCAAGTGATACAAAAACATCATTTGATAAAGCCTAAAAACTCTGTAAGAATTTACAAAAATAAACCTAAAGCTTTGTCCTAAGGAATGTGAAAACTTGTAAAAATCTAAATGGTCTAAAATTGAGATTAGGCTGTTCTACTATGTAACGTTTTAGGTCAAGCTGACTTTTCATATCTCTGTTGGCAAAGCTAAGCTGGTTACGTACAGATTTTTAAAAATCACATTGTCAAGCAAATTTTCAGTCTCTGGCTTTTCATAGACTAGTAGTTTATGCCAAAATTTACTTCAGTTTATTTCTTCTTGTTCTCCTAAGGAGATGATCCTTTTCTGTTAAAGGTGGTTATGGGCATACACCTGTATTGAGAGGGTGAAGTATTACTTCAAAAAGTGATTAAAGTATTAAATTAAGCAACACTGAGAACAAGGACCAGCAGGTTTAATTTGATTATGAGTAAATGTAGAATTCTAGTTCTACGTGCTAGAAGGCAGCCAGCTGCCTTAGAGCAGTCAAGTTCTGAAACAACAGCAGTAATGGGGCCAAACAACTTATTTTAAGGAGTTCTTTCCATTTATGGAAGAGACTTGTTAGTTCAAAAAGAAATCTTCATGAATTACTACAACTCCAAGCTCTTGAGGGTGATGATTGTAGCTGATGTGTTTGGTTTTAAAATAAATGTTACACTGGATTATATACAGATGATATCAATGCATTTTGTATTTTTAAATGGATGGCACTTATTTTAAAGCAGTGGCTTCTACCACCAACTTCAAACTACACTTCTTTAAAACTTAAAGCTGTCCAACAGCCATTTGGCCTTCAGTAAACCCAGAATAAGTAAAAGTAACAGCTGTAATACATACATACTGCCCTATTTAATTTAATGTCTTAATGCAAGCTGGTTGTCTGTATGTAGTACATACTAAAGAGCACTTTTGTATGATATCTTTACCTAGGTAGAACAAGTTCAGATACATTGATATGACCTCTCAGCTCCTTCTCATGGCCAAAATGTAGCCTAGTTCATGCTGCAAATGCTCAAGAGTTCCTCTTGATTTATTTTAATTACTATTTTTCTTGTGGAATCTGTTTATTTCCTAGAGAAAACAAAGCAGACTGGCTATCAGTGATCCAGCTATTGTCATGTACTCCTCTGCATCTGCACAACCTAATTTACTTCCCACATTTTCAAGTTCTAAAGATCAAGGTCCAACAACTGCTTCATTTAATGCACAGGCTGGTGTTAAGCCAGCACCTGCAAGTTCTAAGTCTCATTCTGCAAGTGATGGAGCAGTGAAAAAACATTCCAAACCTCTGGAAGGATCCTATGCCGATAAAGTTTCATTAACTTGTCCATCAAGGATTTCTGGAAATAATACTCAGAATATCCAAGCAAACCAATCCCACCACGATGATTCAGCTACACGTATGAGGCCCCCTGGAATTCCAAACAACGCCTTGCCTCCAGAAACATTTGAAAATATTATTGCACATCTACAAACTATATTTCCAGGCTACAGCAGGTAATTTTTAATGTGTACAGTGTTGTGTTGGGCAATAAAAATTCTAATCATTCAATGATAAAAGTACAAAAAGAATTGATTTGTTAGTAGATGGCTCCTGTTTCATAAGATGAATTTTCGTAAAACATTAGTTTCTTTCCCTTGTTCAGTGAGACATTCCTTAAGGGAACAGACCTACAGAGTTTACTCAGTGTTCTCACTTAGAAGCACCAGCAAACAGAACTAGTAGTATTTTATTTTTATGATTTAAAGTAGGTAGATCCTAGTTACTGAGAAGTGTTGGAAGCAGGTGCTTGCTGCAGTTCATCCAAGAAGTTAGTGTCTTTTAGTTAATGGAGCAGTAGGCTCTACTGCTATGAATCAAACATGGAAAATAGTGTTTTCTAACACTGTGATTATGTCTACAATAGCCATAGTGTTACTAATTGGTAACGTCATTTTTATTTCAGTTCAACCCTTACCAAGTTCATAAAAGATGTACAGAGAAGAAATGGGAATACATTGTTAAGCTTGAGCTACACTGAAATTCTAAGAAGAGTGACAGATCTTATTCTGGACCAACAAAATAAGGTACTGTTGTAGTTGCTGCCATTTCTGCTGTGCACCTCTGATGGTGGAAATAACACAGCACATTTCAGAAGAGAAAGCACATTTTTCTTTGCTGTCAGGCTCTGAACTGTGAACTTGCTCAAAATTCTTATCCAATACCTGTCTAGGCATCAGCTTCAACAGAGAGACCTGTGAAGTTGGTATCTGCTTCACCAGGACAGACTGGGACTCGGAGTCAGGAAGTATCTGCAGAAGAAAATGTACCCAGCCCACCCAAGGCAAGACCTGTGCACAAAAATGCCTCAAGTCAAAATACATATCCAGCTCAGCCAAATCTCCAGCCATGGGGAAATGTTGGAGCAATACCTAAATCTAAGTGGAAAAAAATAGACTCTACAGTAAGTTCTCCATTATTTAATAAATTTCAACTTATTACCCTGTACTTCTTATGAGATGCGAAATAATTAGGTGCATTACTGGAAAAAATAATCAGGACTTGCTCATTTTGTGGACAAAACCTTAAACAGACTTGGTTAAAGTTAATAATATCATTACATTAGTAGAATTCAATGATTAATTTTTGCTAGCTTTCAAGTAACATTTTTTGTACAGGCCTCCAGTGATGATCCTTGCACCATATGTCATGATGAGCTAAGCAGAGACTCATGTGAACTGGAATGTGGGCATCATTTTCACAGAGAGGTAAGGATTCTTGTTCTTATCACTTAGATGCAAATGTTTACTCTTTGTTCAGTTGTACAGTCAGTTTACTTCTTACTTTTTTTCCCCTCATCCTCTAGTACCTGAAGTTAAAAACAACAATACATAGTTTTCTGTTACGTACTTTGTGCATGTTGAAAAGTTTCAAGTTTTAGATCTCAACTATGATAATTCATCAGAATGAATTGAAGCTCTTTAAGCTGATCTCTTGATACCAGACTTGGACTGTTTCCTCAACATAATCTTCCTGTTCTTGCAGTGCATTAGAAAATGGCTAAAGGAACATTCGAGTACCTGCCCTATCTGCCGCAATCATGTTCTGTTACCTGAAGACTTTCCTGAGCTTCCTGCAAGAAAAAAATATACCTAAATCTTGTTTTATTTAATGCATGGTAAGATGTAAAGTGGCTGCAGATAAATAACCGTCATGACAAGGAATGGAAATGTGATGCCTAGGAAGAGGCTGATCCCTGGTTTTGCTGGAAAGGACAGCAGAACTCATTCTCGTCCAGTATTTAACGTGTGGCTGGAAGCCACGAGATCCAGGCACTGCCACGGCACCTACGCTATCAAGTTAGTATACTCCAAAATCCAGCACTTCTCCTGGTTGCTGCCTGAATGCGTGCAGCTGATGTAGTTCAGAGGCCAGAATCACACAAAGCTGGTAGTTTTTTTTGGCTAAGGGGTTTAAACTACCATATCTACTTTTCTCAAAGGATGGTTATGCCTATGAACAATTACTGTAAAAAGTGCATGTGGGGTCCTTCAGAGCTGATTCTACACTGAAAATAAATTCTAATATCAAATAAATAGGTGAGCTGAATGACAGACTAGATCTTGGAATAACCATTCTACTACCTTTTCATGGTATAAACAATAACAACTTAACTGCAGGATTCAAATCGGGATTTTTGTGATCATTTTGAATACGGTTCATACAATTTCAACTCCTTTTTTCCACATAAATCTACACCTCATAATTCAGATTGTTTAAATAATGACTTCTAACAACAGTTTGAAGCAAGAAGTTTATTCTTGTCATTCCTTCTGTTTGTGCATCACTGATTTGGAATAATATGACTCAATTTTTTAACGTGAAAATGTCTTAAATATCCCTCATAGTTGAGCTGATCTGTCTAAACTGGAATTAAACATTTTTTATTTTTGATGAAGCAATAGAGTGCATTTGTATTCTGTGTGTGAATGCTGGTTTATGAGCAGTGTGAGGTACGCAATACAAACAGCTCAAAGAATAGCTACCTTACTGCTGCAAAAGTTGGAACCTGCCAGAATAAGTACCCTTTTCACTGTAAAAATTTGTTTCAGATGGCCAGAAGACCAGGGCTAGATAGTGTACACTGGTAGCGTAAACACTGAAAATACAGTGAGTATGACTGTTTGGGTACAAGCAGTATTAAGCTGATTATTTGAGATTAGGTAAGTCTAATGGATCATTTGTTTCCCCAAGTGGAGTATGTATACTACAGAGGAAGTTTTAAACTATCTCGAGATGCATCAATATACTAATTGGAACTTGGATCAGAAATAAAATTACTGCTGCAGCTCACATGGTGTTCTTTTAATGTTTTTGCTAGGTATGAGTTACTGATGAGTAAACTACTATTTGCTATAGGGCTAAGGCACTGTATAGCCAAAGAATTTGGTACTGTGCTGCTCAGCACTACACCACTTGCATCCTTTTCAGCTTCCATTATTTTTTCAGTGGGGGGACAATATATTAATTAGACTTCATCAGTTGTTCACAGAAGCAGCCCAGGTCCTCGCCCCTTAGGCCACTTTTCCAGGGCAGAGGGATCCTTGACCTGCTAAGCAGTGGCAAAGCAGTCCCGTAAGCCATGGTCAACTATTTGGTGTTTTCCAAATAGAATATAACTTAAAATGGGTAAGTTGGCTGTGAAAACAGGTAAGGCAACACTTAGTGTTAACGCAGAGTTAATGAATTGATATTTGTGTATGTTCATGCTTGTTATCAGCCAGTCTTATTTTTTCCCTATACTCACAGCACCAATAGGAGCCCGGGTTGCTAAGCAAGCAGGGTGATTTTTAATCTGTGCTCCTTTTCTCTTCCCTGACTCGCAGAAACCACAAGAATTATTACTGATAGGCAGAAATGGTTTATTCACATCTTTAATAAGGAGGCCTTAGAGCAGACAAAAAAAAAAAAAGAAACATGATCTATTTCTAAGACGTTTAAGTTTTTATGGAGATGAGAAGTCTCCAACTCTTTAATGGTAAGTATGTGTAGATAAGGCTACTTCATTTCCAGACTAGGACAAGGTACAGCCTTGCTCTGCCTACAATTCCCAACTTAAGGATATACACTGTGTGCTAAATGATTATTGCTGCAGTGTCAGGATGCTGCTGACCTTTTTTCTTTATACACGAAAGGTCTGTGAAATGCTCCATAATTACATTCGAAGTAATCTGGACTCCTCTCACGCATTGATACCAATTTCTAATCTGCGATGACCACTTCTAGGCAGCTTAGCACAGATACTGTAACATTAATCCTTGGCTTCCTGTCAAAGCTGCTTCTGGGAGACCAAGAGCGTTTCAGGGAGCAATTGGAGCACTCACTCCAGACTAGGATTTTTCAGCTGTCCCTGCTGGATTTCTGACCCATCAGGCCCCTGGGATCATCACGGTGCAGGCAGAGAGGCGATTGAGTAGGGTGTAGGTAAGAGATCTGCTGCTGCGGATGCTATGGCCAGAGGCAGGATCAAACACCAGTGCATTTTCAAGTAACCTCTCTGTGAAGTGCTACTGCTGCCTCAGCTGTGAGCAGCAGGTGGCACTCCTTTAATATCGTGCAGACTAGAAGCAGGAACTTGTTTTCCAGTAATCATCCTGTGCTGGTTCTTGATCTTGCACAAGTGTTTATTTCCAGTAAATGGGGGGTGGGGCACAGTAGTCAGGGAGGTTTTTTTTTTTTTTTTCAGTATACATTAGACTGTTGTAAGACATTAAAGTAACACCTTAATTGTTTTCCTGAAGTATAGCTGATACCAAATCACGGCCAAAGCCAGAATTACATTTTCATGCTTGGCAATGCTGCTAGATAAAGCTATAGGAAGTTGGTTTGGGCAGTTTTCTTAATTCTTTTTAGGTTGTCATCTTGACACTCAAACTTGATGTAATTCTATATACTCAGCCTACCTCTGTTCCACACAAAAAAATTATGAAAAAATGACAGAAGAACATTGTGGCTGTTCTGTTGACTAACGAACACCAAAATCCACAACCTGTTCTTGGGAAGGTTAATTCTTGCTGAAATGGTTTTCCCATCTAGTGCCTGCCTTGACAGTTTCCATGTACCTTTAAGATGTAGTATTAGAAATGTTGTAATGTCTTTCTCAACATGAAACTGTATCTTACCTTCACAAATGCCTCTCCTGGTGTTTACAGTTCTATGTTGATCAGGTGACAATATTAACCTACCTATTTAAAGACTGAATCGCCTGTCTCCCTTGGAACGGTAACTTACATCACGAGGAATCATATCCTAAAGGCACAAGGGCCACAGCACAGAAGTTTATGGAGTTTTTCCCTTACTTGGTACAGTCTGCCCTCTGAATGGGATGGGTCTGCAACAACACAGTGATGCTGTTTGTCATCTAAGTCATTCCTTTTTCACCTCATTCCTTTTTTAAAGCTGAAACATCTTTAAGTCTAATAAGAGGAAAGATGGCAAAATGCCAAGAATAAGCATGTTCTTAAGCTAAAACCTATGACTGATCTTTCTTGGTGCTATATTTTACATATATAGCAAAGGTGAGATAAGGCCACGTTTTTCTAATCCAGGGAAGATCCAGTGCAGTGGAGGTAGAAGTCAGCTGCGAAGCACTAACTTCTATTGTAAGCATTGCTGCAATACAAACTCATTCCCAGTTTGACCAAAATACATTTGGTGTTACTTCATATTATTCATTTCATATCTCTTATTTCAGTCATTTTGTGGTATTCATCCCATGACACTACTATGCGTTGTTGTAGCACAATTTATTATAATTTCAAAGATATATATTTATTCAGTATTATATCACCCTACCCTACCCTCCCCCACCATCTCTATACAGTATATGGAACAGGCCTAAGTTTAAGAGGCTGTTAAAAGACTTTAGAACAAGTGTTGCATTATGAAATAAGCAGTGAAATTTATTACAGATTTCTGCAAGTTGTAGAAATATCCAGAAATCATTCTTACATAATTTTGCAGGCAGAAATGGGGGAAGAGGTGGCTGTTGAAGTCAGAAAGATACTTGATGAGGCCCTTTAGATAGATTCATCCACACAGTCTGTTGGAAGATGAGCACAGTCTTTGGGAAGATCTATAGACTGAAAGCCCAAGAACTATCTTCCAGGAGTTTTCAGTTAAAAAAAAAAAAAAAAAAAAAAAAAAAAAAAAAAAAAAGATAACGTATCACTTGGTCTCTGAATAATTTCATCCTTTTTCAATAAATCGTTAAGTGAATCTTCCTCTGGCTATTTACATCCTGCAGAGCTTCAGAGGGAAGTTCTCTGTGATAAGATGATCATCGTGCAGAAGGACAACAATGTTCACTTCAAACTCTGAGGGAAGGGGAAAAAAACAGAGTTCCATTTAGTAATCCCATAACCTGCACCGTCACAGTAGGGTCAGGGCAGACAGTTCCTGCTCTCAGATGGTCACTTCACTGGACTCCCCCGAGCTATTTCAATACTCTACGTTTTTCTGTGGCCAAGTAATACAGGAACGCAGGGCTGAACCAGGTGCTCCAGACAGAACATAGTCACCGGCACCTGAGACCTTGGGTCATTCCCCGAGAGCCCTGGCTGGTTCTCATCTTCGGGATTCCTCCAGATTCAGTCCCATGTCACTGAGAAACTGCCTGATGACCAGGAGGCGGCATGTCAAAGTTCAGACATCTGCTAAAACGGACTTTGGTGTGAGATACCTTACCCAGAAAAATATGTATTGTTTAAAAGCATGTAAAGTGTAAGAGGTAGGGAACAGACTCCTCTCCATGCTGTCTGCATGTAACAGAAGGTTCTAAGGCATTACAGAAAATGAAATTAAACACCAGAAGACAACATACCTGCAACCTATGAAAACAATTCTCAAAAATTCTCTACTCTTTAAATATTATATTGTGTTGTTCAGAAACAAAATTGGTATCAGATCTATAAAGAATTCTAAGTGGAGACAGAATTCAAAGACTGTTAATGAGTGATGGAAACCAAAGATAAAAGAGTTATTTCTGGTTTAGTTCTATTTATGAAAAGTTTTAATACAGATATGAAGATGCTCAAGAAATAGGGACTACTCTAACAGTAGCCATTTGTCACTGTACGTTACTATTTAATTGCTAAAGATAGCAAAAGTAGAGTACAGTATCATTTTGTGAATAATCACCGTACATAAGTGCAAAAATGCTCTTGGGGGAACAGATAATCAGGTAGCCAAAACTGAAAAATTACCCATGCATATTTGTGCAGGATGCACAGCAGAAAATTAAGAGGAGCTTCAGCTGGGAAAGATCCTCAAGGTAGGGACTTACACTGTAGGGACAGCTACTTCTATAGCAGCAACTTCAATCTGATGCAATGCAATACAAAAAGGAGAACCAACACACTCCAAGAAGATGAAGAGAAGCAGAACAGGTGGGCAAGGAGAATTTCTGAAGTACTTGCTTGAGCAAATGAGAAGAATCCTAAATTTAATGTGTTTGTTAATGAAAATGCTGGATTTAGGATAGAGTAAGCAGGAAGAAGTGGCCTGTGTAGGTCAAGAAAGCCAAGTCTGCCTCACTGTTTCTATTTGAGTCTGTGAATTAGGAGAATGGGAAACAAAAAGAAAGAGAGGCCATGGAAAGAGGGATTGTCACTGGTGATGAAAAGGAGGAAATTATTATCTTTGCAATTTACTCTTCTTATTCAACATTTGATTAACACCTGATTTTTTGGCAGAAAAAAATTACTTACTGCTACTATGTTTCTTCTGTCCCTATACCATGTAATTCTGTTAGTCAGAACTAGCATAATAGTTTCAGAACTGATTTTAATCGGAAGTATTTGGTCTCCAATTTCTCAATCTATATGAAACACAGCAAAAGAGATGTCCTTGGTTTTCTTCCACAGCATTTCGTCCATGGTGCAAGTTTCACCTGCCAGAAGCTAAAGTGAAACTAAAAACATTTCTAATGGAAGATGTAAATACAGCTCAAGATCCTACCCACTTACCAACTTTGAAGTTTGTTGTTTCCAGCGTGGGGCAGGTGAACAACCTGGGGAACACCATGTATATAGGAATGGGCAGGCCCCTGCAGACATCCCCATCAGCGATTTGGATGTTCTGTATCTCTGTGGCATCTCTGGCGTAACCTTCTGCACACCCTGGTGAAAAAGCAGGGAATTTAGAGGGGGAGGAAGGGAAGGCAGGAAGGCAAAGCAGTGTCCAAAATTCAAACGTAGAGATTTACCAAGGAGGGCAATGGGGGCACACAGACAAACAGCACAGGGAATGGAATGGGACGTGACCTTTTGCCCTCTAACCTGTGAGTTTTCACATTAGCACTCCAGACTAGAGGTCATAGAGGTTTAACTGAAATTAATGTTTGGACTGTGCCACCTGAAGTGCAAAACGATTTTTTGCCAGTGTTTTCAATCTTCTCAATTGTATGGCTCTTGACAGTCTTGCATATTTAGGGTGAAAGTGCAGTTGGTAATTGCTGCAGTCTGCTGTACACGCTCCGTTTACAGAGAAACTTACCACAGGTTTCCACGCGTACTAACTGCAGCTCAATACTTTTCACTGCAGCTTCTGCATTCTCCACTACCAGCTCCCCTGTTAGCGGCTGTGTAATGATGCAGTTTGTAGAGTTGAGGTGACCTCTGATGAGAAATTTTGGAAGTGAGGCTCTCTGGGAAGAGGGGGAGAAAAACAAACAGAACTGTAAGAGCAGGCCAGGAAAACAACTTCTTGTCTTTCTGTCTGTAAGGTAGTTATCAAAATATGTAGGAAAGCCCAAGAAGCTGCAAAATTAAGAACTAAAAAAATCAGAAATGCCTCAAATACTTGGTTAATTTAACTCTTTAAATATGCATCCTTATGGATATGCCTTATGATATGTCCTACTATCCTCCCCCTGACATGCACCCCTTCTTCTTCCGTCCACAGGAGCATTTTTCCTGGGATGAGCTGACAAAACTTAGCTAATTACAATACAAGAAGTCAGGAAACACATGAAGGAGGCATACTGGCAGGCATTACCAAGATGGTTCGGTCAAGTCACTTTACCATGCTCTAAAGAACTGCATTCTCGTCCCGTTTCAATACAAATTATAATACAGTCTATGGTTTCAGTAATTTTCTCTGCCTTTTAAATTTCTCTCTCAATGCCACTACTGTGGGAGAAGACAGGCATTTAAAATGTTCATTTAACACAAGATGTACCATACTGCTGTGTATCAAGACACCAACTAAGAGACTGGACAGTCAATGAGGAGCTTAACTTCAATGCAGGATCACGCTGAACCCTGAACAGCAAGCACATTTCCTACTCTTTATGCAGTGAGTTGTTAGAACAGCTGATTGAGGATGACAGTCTAGAAACTACTTTCCATAGAAGAACAAAGTGGGTTTCTGCCCCCTTGTGCCCCATGTTTTAGGCCAGCAGGCATCACATATTCTCTGCCAGCAGAGCGACTCATATGCCAGAAGCTCCCGTTACACTTCAAGTTCTGGCAGGAAGCATACTGAAACAGTCATGTACTCTACCCACATCCTCAGCTCGTATCTCACCATCCAGTTTTCTTCAATCTCTTTCATCATGCTGCTCTAACCTTCCCCTTCTTTTGGAAGTGTTATCCTCTCCCTCCTTCATTTTCTGCTATCGACATCTTCGATGTTCGCCCCTACCTTCCAACCATCTGTTTACGCGTGTTTGTGGTGTCCTTGCCCATGTAACTGATTTTCCCTTTTTTCTCCCAATCTTTTTGCTTCTTAGTCCTGACTGCCAGAAGCAATGGCAGAATAGTTCTCATCAGCTATTGTTTAGGCTGTTTCACTCACAGCCAGCACCTCTGCAGAATTCAGCTGTTCCACTCGAAACAAATCTTTGGGTGAAGGAAAGAGGAATTTTCACGTGCTTTGTAAATGTAACTTCATCTGGGTGTTATCTCCTAATGGAAATAGCAGAAATTACATCCCTGACAAAACCTCTCTATAAAATACCCAAGTCCTACAATGTATTAGTAAAATGCCCTTTTATTGTACAAGCCCTAGCAGGTTCTTCTCATTACTACTATTAGTAAAAGTAGATTTACTTCCCTGCCAACAGGGACATCATATAACCATCCCCTGAAGTACAGTGGTCAGGAAGCTCAGAGACAGAGATAAAAGGAACTTGCAGAACAAGAACTCTAGGCCATTTTCTACAACCCTAATCTACAAGATTTAACATAAATAAATAAATGTGTATTTCCCCTAAAGCCTTACTACTTTTCTCAGTACCCTTCATATTTTATCCTAAGCTAGCTTTACACGTACCTCTCAGTGGCAGCCACTAAAAGAACAAGAGGCTACAGGCACAAATTGAAATACAGGAAGTTACGTTTAAACATTGAAAGAAAAATTAACTGAGGGTGGTCAAACACTGTAGCAGGTTGCCTAGAGTGTTTGCATGTCTCCATCATTTGCGATACGGAAAACGTGACTGACATGGCCTCAAACAACCCACTCTGAATGACTGCTTTGAGCACAGGGGCTGAAATAACCCATCTCCAGAAGTCCCTTCCAACTGCAGTCATTCTGTGAATACGCAGAATAAGCTCAATGATGGCATGACGCAACAGCTGATCAAGAGCTCTGCTTTGAGAAACTGGAAAAATAGGTGGAGATTCACAAGCCCAGAATTAAGATCAATGGAAGTCAAACTGGGGATGCTGACAGGAGAGCTACAGCAGGAAAGTATTCTTATTAACAAAAAGAGCACAACAAAAACATCTGGAAAGACAGAACACAGGTTTCAATGGACAAACGGAAAACCATATTCAGAAAGCTAACTGACCAAGGATGTTCATACTAACTACTGTTCATACTGGCTTCCCGAAGCCACAGAGTGCTATTAAGAAAAAAAAAAAAAAAAAAAGTATAAAAATATACCCTTTTTAAATGATCTTGCTACAGACTTTTTTCTCTTGCTTCACTGCCATCTTTCACTCAGAAAGATGGGAAAAAAAATTAACCATTACTGAAGTTCCACCTTACTTTCATCACCACTACCAGGAGAGAACAAGCGGAATCACTCTATAGGAAAGAAAAAAGAGTTGATGATGCACAAAGTATTTATTCATTCTTCTCTTGTTCTCATTCAGAATCACACACAAAAAAAAAAAAAAAAAAAAAAAAAAAAAAAAAACTTACCTCTTTAACGTTCTGCAAAGTTTCAGGAGTAATTGTGAAGTCTACAGGGCTTGGCGTCAGCTTCCCTTTCTGTGACTGTAATTAAAACAATTAAACTGTAAAGTGATTTACAATATACAAACACACTCTAAATACTAAAAAAATAAAACAAAGTCAAACATCCATCCACTGTGTTAATTTTCAGGATTGTCTTCATACTGCAAGTATCTATCTGTATAACAGAAGACTGAGATTTCCTACCTTTGTTAATAAATAATATTAAGATTTGTCTCAATGCATTACTAATCTGAGTTGCAGAAACACAGCTCTTCAGACTTGGGTTACTTTGTGTTCACCATTGCAATAAATCACAACACACTTCCCATTTGTAAGTTTTTGGCATAAGCTCTGCCTACACTGAAATAAAACAAACAAAAAACAAGTGGCTGACTACTCTAAGCCACCTGGAAGAGAAAAATGTGCTACCAATCTTCTGAAACATAAGGGATGTTGCAGAAGAAGATAAATTTCACATTTCTGTATTTACAAATAATTACATTTTCTATGTCATGTCTCATGTTCCCTGCCATTATCAATACTTAGCAAATTTTGGCAGGGGAGAGAGGTAAATTTTAAGTGAACTTGCTCCATTACTCCAAATATGTTTTATGAACTCTCTCTCCCTCTTGAAATCTCTGAGCACTCTGAGCTCTTTTTGTTGGCCTTCCAGTAACAGCTCAGCTCTGTTAAGCCATCCTCATATCACTAGGAGATCCTCAAGTGATGGAATCTAGTCTAGCACTGATTTAATGACTTAAGGGTTTCAGCTTCCTTAACTGTAAAATAAACAAAACTTGGTCCAGGTTAGCTTTCCGCACCAGAGAAGCAATTCTGGGGGCACATTATTATGGTTCTATCACAACAGATAGTTATCACAAAACCAAGAAGTCAGTCTTCACCTAAGTGGCTCAGTGGGCCCTGAGCCCTGCTGAGATGAGTCTGTACGTTGCATCAGGAAGGCAAATTTCACTTGCCGTTCACCAACCTGTCTCCATCCTTATCTCAGAGAGGTGCACTGTCTTTTCCTTACACATTTAGAGTAAGTGATCAGTGCTATATCAGTTATGAGAGACCCAACTGTATGTGACTGGGAGCTGGCAGAGCACTGCAACACCAGTGAGCTTAGCTTGAAGTCTTAGGATTTACCCTCACTACTCAAGAATTTGAGATAGCTTCTGCTGCCCAGCTGCAGGATGGAAGATACTGGCAAAAGGATTGACTGTTTTCCCACAAATGACAAATTCTGGCAAAGAATAAGGTTAGGGGAAATGGTGCATTGAGCACGGGCAGTGAGAATTATATGTTCAGTAAAACCTCATTAATTCACCCTGACAGCGAGGTTTGTCATGATTTACTGACTTGTGATCTAAGAAGTGCTGTAGTGGGAACAAGAAATAAGATCAGGAAACCGCATAATATAATTTGTTCACTATTTTGACAACTGCGACTTACTTATAATATAATAATGGACTAACAAAAAGTAGCATATTTTAGAAATTAATGAAATCTTACCAACAGGAGACCTCTTTATAGCACCTAGCTAAATATGCGACAAGAGTAGTACGGAACTAAAACAACATGTTTCCACCATTACTCATAAGACAGCCAACAGAGTCTAACACTTTAAGTGTCCTGTTAAAGCATTCTAAGGAACAATACAAACAGTATGTTCTAGCAAATTCTGGGCGGAAAAAAAGAGGTATTTAATTAGGCCTGCACAGTCTGTACTGATATCAGATGCTCTGAACATGTGTGGCAACATAAACTGAAAAGATTTAAAAAAAAAAGACAAAACCAAAACAATAGGAACTTCCAACTAACAAGCAGTACAGCATTTCTTGTGAGACAGTCAAACCTCATCCTAAAATGACTGCTGCACAGGAGAAAGACTGTCTCCATGTCCCTGACTGCAGCATGTGGATATTTGTTAACCTGCATATCTCAGCATATCGCCAATCACAGGCTTATATAATGCAGGTGATTAAGCTGACAAGTTTCTTATTAGCAATTTGATGCAGTCCTAACCTCAATACTTTGACTCAGGGCTCTAAATCATAATTCATCATCTGAATAACAGAAATTAGGCATTGCCTCTCCACCAACAAATTCCCACTTCGAGGACAGGCATTGCAGGTGCCCAGAACCTTTGGCTAAGATAGGTTCAGATAACCTGAAACCACACCAGTGTTTCAGAACTGAAAAGAATGAATAAGAGGATAAACTCAGTGCAAATCCTATTTGTACCATTTTCTTTAAATGAAAAGAGAGGTGTGTTACTCTAATCAGGAACAAGTGACACCTTACAACTTCTAGATACTTTTGTTATGAACATCTTTTATATTCATACAAAGATACCACATATGCTGCTATTACCAATTGCTTTACTTAGTTTTCTAATCTGACCTCCAAACTTCACTTAAAATGAAAAAAGAACCCACCAAAAACAGACCACCACCACATAACAAAACAAAAATCCTGCTCACTTCATACAGTTAATGCAAACCCCACTTACCAGCGAGTGGACGATGAACTCACAAGTCTTGGTTAGGTCCTTTGCCAGCAGAGAACGCCGCATGTCGCACCGTAGGGTATACTGCCAAGAATGGGGTGGCAAAGAAAAAGGAAGAGAGCCTTACTTAAGAACTTAAGATTTCCTCCTTCTGTTAACTTTTATACTTAAAAAAAAAAAAAAAGTGCAAAATGTTGCTGTTATTAATATTTAAAGCATCGTTTACAAGAGATTAGTGAGCAACGTATATATCAGTGATACGGGGGACGAGGGGGGAAGTACACAAAAAGTATACAATGATTGTAGATGCTCCAAAATGAAAAATAATTTGTGTTTACAATCCCATCATTATTTTCACATGCTTTTCCTATCTTCTGTCTTAAGACAGGAGAGTGAGGGACTAATTCACTGACAGAGTAACATTCTTGTATGGCTTGAGCACCCAGACTACATTCAGTTAAGACTGATGACTCCACTGCTTCTCACCACAATTTGGATAAGTGATCATCAGCAAGATATATTCACAGCCCTTCTAACTTAAAATTCAATCTTGCAATAAGTTTAGCAATGATAACAGTTGTAATCACAGTTAATAGCGAACTGTCTTTAAGCATATAGTTCAACTTAAAAGCAGCAATGTGTAAGGTTAATTTTGCTGTTAAATGTGTAAGGTTAATTTTGCTGTTCAATAACTTGCTGCCTATGTCCTCTCCTTTCTTCCCTACAAAGGAAACCATAAACCAATGGTTGAAAAATAGTTATAAGCTTCACTGTATTCATACACTTCAGCACCTACAACATAGTCTATCAATGTCCTTACGAGATAATAAATTTTTGGGGGTGGGATATTTTAGGGTTTTGTTGTTTTGTTTTATTGCGTGTTTTTTGTTTGGTTGGTTTTATGACTTTTAATTCCTTCTTTAGAGATGACAAATAGGCAAAAATGGGTATGCTCAGAGTGAAGGTCTCAGCTTCAGAACTTCTAGTTTTTATTGAACAGCACCCCTAGTTCCTCAAATGAAAAAATAAATAGGCAGTGTACTATTTATAGTCCTTTTTTTCCATTTCTTGATTTGGACAGAGAACAAACACAAAGTAGTGAGAAGCAAATGAACACTTCCATTTGATTTATTTGAAATTAGCAAAACATTTTAAAGCAGTTAAAACCCGATTTGTAAAAGAGACTTAACGTTCCCCAAATTTATCTTTTTTATCTGGTATCAGATAAAGGTTAAATAGCCTTGGGAAGGACCACATTTTCCTCTTCAGGGACAGAGGGGAAAAAAAAAAAGACTCAGGCTGGCTGAAATCTAATGATCAACCTGTTAATTACAGTCTATCCTCAGCTTGCAAAGAGAAGCTATGCAGATGAGAGATGGAAAGAAAAAAACAAACAAACAAACAAACAAACCCACCACATACACAAAAAGAAACCCAGCCAAACATTCATGATTGAAGTATATCTTGAAAGACCTGATATTGATCATAAGCAAGTTATCAGGACTATGGAAAGCAAGTCAACCACTTTTGCACCATTTTCATGTACCAACCAGAAACATCAGATGTTATCCTAGAAATCCAGGATTTAAAAGAGATATGGGAAGTATTAGAAAAAACATCAGAATGTAGAGAAAAAATAAGGGACTTTTTTCCATCCTGTGTGCTGCCAGGAGTATATAAAATTAAGGTAGTCACATAGGAAGGGATGAAACAGCCTCAAGTTGTGCTGAGGGTGGCTTATATTAGATGTCAGGAAGAATTTCTTCACTGTAAGAGTGGTTAGGCATTGGAACGGGCTGCCCAGGGAAGTGACAAAGTCGTCATCCCTGGAGGTATTTAAGAGATGTGCACACATGGTTCTAACAGACATGGTTTAGTGGTGGACTTTATCATGTTCAGTGATGGTTGGACTTGATCTTATGGGCCTCTTCCAACTTACATGACTCTCTCCATATAATTTGAGGTTTAAGCAATATCCTTCTGGATACAAATGATGGGAGGAATAAAGTAAACAATGGAAATACAGGGTAAACAAAAGGCTTTGAAGGCTTGACCTATAAAAGATCTTGTTGCAGGATGGGTGAGAACACAAGAATAAGAGGTCCAAGGCTTTGTGTATGAATAGAAACAACAAACTTTTTTTTATTAGCAGTTTATATACGTTCATCAACATAAGTACATTCAGCTTGCTTCTGAATTGTCCAAAACTGTTCTGCAAAAATGGTAAATTCTGACGGATACCAAAGAATTTCAGACATATCAATTCAGAGTTTACAAGTAACCTAAGGCAAAACTAGATACAGGATAGGAAATCAGAACTCTGAAAGTTGCATGCCAAGTCTTCAGACAAGGCTTTCCTTGCCAAGGCTAAAAGAATATTATCTACTTGATAAAAAGGATGCTGAAAAGGAATGAAAGACAGGATGAAAAGCAGGATCATTATTTGCTCCATAACAATGAAAATAACAACAACAAAAGCCCCCGTGAAAACCTCACAACAGGCAAAACATACTCAAACAAGACTATCAGGAGTTTTATTATGGCGATAATGATTATTCATTCAAAATATACAGTCCACAGATAGGCACAGAACTCTTTCTTTGGTTTGTAAATCTTCCCCATTAGTACAAAATCATGGTACTATCTAGATGCAGCTAGTGTGACTGGATTAGAAGCCAACCGTACAAACCTGTGATAACAATATTGAGAAAGTATGCTTACAGTATAAAATCTCAGTAACATCTTCAAGCATAATAATAAGATCTTGAAGCAAAATACTAAAATTAGTAACTAAAGATGCATGTTAAGCAAGTAAATCTGAAGGCATAATCTCACTAAAACTTTATTTTAAAATCCTCATGGAAAGGAAGATCTAGAAAGACTGCAGACTGGAGCATTAGTTAGAAGTATTTTGTCTATGAATTTTCTATCACTGCTACTTCTTTGTATCCCAAGAAAATAAAGTCAGGTCTCAGGAGTTTTAACAAGAAAGGAATGCCTAGTTTTACAGGTCTAATCCTCCAGTTTATGCTCCTGCTTTTCTTTCAGTAACTTCTGATAGGCTTATAGGTTTTTGTTTGTTTGTTTTTAAAATCCCAGACTTTTTAATATAATTGAAAAGTCTGGAATTTAGCTTTCAGTTCAGTTAAATAACTAATAGTGTTACACTATGTCATCAAACCTAATACATCAGTGTGCTACAGGAAAAGAGTGTTTTATAATCCAGTGATTCTTTATCAGCATTGTTCTGAAAGTTTTCCATTTCATGGATCCCTTTCAAATTTTTCTTGAAGAAAAACACAAAACACTCTCCAGTAAGAAGCAGCAACGATTAACACAACATTTACGTTCAGAGATGGCTGAAAAATAGACTTTCCCTCAAAATAACAACCCATTTATGGTGTGGCAATCTTTAACCAAACAAGGTCAGATTTCAGAATTGTTTTTCCACAACACTCTGCTAAAACCATGTTGTACGTACAGTTTGGGGCAGGAAATGTTACTACCCATCTCTACGGGAAAGCAAACAACTCATGTTTTTTGAAGATGCTACAAAGTCTCAACACTGATTTGAGGCTTCCTTATGAAATTACTCAGACACCTGGGCTTTTCTGAATAAAAAAATAAAGCCACCAGAGAGTGGTGCAGCCCTTTTTCCACGAAGGGAACAAATGTAGTGTGTCTACAACATCAAGGGGGTAATCAGTTATGTTACAATAGTTATGACTTAAGGTACTTCAGGCAACACATCCCACTACTGTTCTGTTAATGTCATATTTCTTTAAAGGTTTACTCCATATAGAAGGCCTGAAACTGTAAGTGGTGGAAAGATTTCTTCCAGTTAGAGGATGCTTCTTCAAAATGAATGCAGGAAAACACACTCTGAACATTAGGTAGCTTTGTTGCTGTTGGATTTATGCCCATGTCTTAAGATGGATCTGGTAAGTCAGATACTAAAAATGAAGTATGCTAAGCATTATTAGCAGTAATTCATTGGTCTGCTATGCTAACAAAACCTCACTGATACTAGATAAACAGTACACATGTTTATTTTTTTGGTATGCACTGCAGACTGTTTATGTAATAGGAGATGCAGCTTCTTTTACCAAAAATAATAATAAAAAGATCAGAACTAGATGCAAATATCATCCTGAATGTATTTTTATATTTTATCTGCAAAAGAATATTATGAGATTTAACAAGCATAGTAAATATGTTTTATACTTCCTCAACTCAAAACGCCAGTATGCTCTTAATTCTCTCTTGTACATCCCATATTACACCCGATCAGTTTCATTACCACTGGCTACCTCCAATACAAGGCTTAAACCTGCTGAAAGGGGAACAGATCCTGCAGCAATTTATAAAAGACATTATAACAGCAGACTTCAGAAATCTCAAGATGTTTTCTTTGCCACTTTTAACGAGTGTTAGCACCTGTGGAAAGCTCTGAATCCTAGAAACTCGAACTGAAACAGGCAGCAAGAAACTACCTACAAACTAATACTTGAAGTTTAACATGTTTGACGTTTTTTAATGTTAAGTTACATCTAGCACGCATGAAAATGTCTAGCATGCATCACAAGAACACTGTAACAATAAAAAGAAGCTTAAAAGCTGTACTTACTTCAAAGGATCTCTAACCTTTTGCTCATTCTTCAAATTAATAGAAGCAAACATATATAAAGACTAGCACTATGAAAATAAAACTACCAGAAAACTTCATTCTCAGCTTCCATGGAACAAGAGATACTGCAGGTAACAAAAGCTCAGATTTTCTTTACAGGTATGACCGCCTTACCTGAATATTAACGAAGACACCATGATACGTCTCATACAGAACTTTGTTGCCCTTCACATGCAACGGAAATTCAAAAGGAATTTCTGTCTTGCCACTGGGAAGTTTCCCTGGTTTTACCATTTCAATAGTGCTGTTAATAATTTGAATAGGCTGTGAAAATAAAGATTTAGTTTGAAGCACAATGACAGGTCCATCATTTCAAAATGAACCAACAACATTACTGAACTCTTAATAGACTCCCTGAATTTCCCCAAATTCAGGTATTTCTTCCTGATATGCAGCTCTCCAGTCTTACAAGGAATATAAATATTACAAACGCTTTGCAGAGGAAAACAATTTGTGATCTATTTTATGGTTGCATCAAATTAACAGCTAAACATACTCAGAGAGTTAAACAGCAGAGTCCCAAGCATCCTGGAAAGCAAAGTTCCATTTTCTAAATTATGTCCCCCGATAGTAGCATCAGGAATCAGCAAGTATACGTGCCTGTTGAGCAGCTAAGCAATCCCCCTACCCTGCTGCCCACCTTTCCCACCCTGAAGATTTACATTGAGGACTAATCTCTCACTGGAATGATGGCTAGCTGTGATTTGGCATTTGACTGGGGAATCCTCCTAATCCTCATGAAATATGCATACATAAATACAGAGCAAAAGCAGCAAGACTAGTACGCGAGAAGGAAACAGACTGAATATCCAGTACAGTCCTAGGCTGTATGTAATACTACAGTATTAGTGTTTTTTTTTCATTCAAGGTTTTTGTTTCTTGCAAACAGTTAAAGTAGCTTCAACCTCTCATTGATAAGAGATGCAATCTATCATTTTACTTTTCCATTACTTGTATGTATTTGCTGAGTTTAAAACCTGCAAGAGCTGAAAGAGTAATTACTGTTCTGACATTTAATGAGACAAAAGCTATACTTTCCCTAATTAGGCTTATTCCAACCTGTGCTTTTAACAAGAGAAGGAGAAATGACTGCACCAAGCTAACTGTTCACTCATGCTGAAAGAAGCAGCCTAACTTGCTCTGCCATGTGGCATTACTTTCTCTTGTGCCAAACTAGACATTCATCTGGCCTATCCATAACATAATGCAATTCAGATCAATTAACCAGATTTATCAGAAATAAATATGCCCTTTCCTGTTCTACTGTTTACTACTCCTGTTTACTACTCTAGTAAATTAAATCAACCAGAATGAGCAAAAAAGAAAGCAAAAGAAGCAATGCTGAATGAAGTGAGGGGGTTAAATGAACTGAGCCCATCTTAAGGGTCATCATAGTGGGAACCTTATTTCTCTAGCTCAAAATAAAGTTTGTATTTCTTTCTTAGAAGGGAGCTAATCAACAAATGCGGACTTCAGACTAGGAAAAGGGTACTACACAGCTATAGAGGCATACTCATGGTAGCTCTGCTTGAAGATTACGCTTCTTTTGTCTCTGAACTTTTAATTGTATTTTCCCTCTACTTTGCTGAAACAAACAATCATCTATTGCTTCTACTGTTTTCCGATCATTCATGGTCTGATTATTCACACTACAGACAAATTAACTGTGATACAAATGAAGGCTTAAAAGATCCTACACTTAAACTATGCTAATTTAGGCAAACTATTTTTGTAAATATAGCTACACTGCCTCTAGACATAGCCAGCCTTGCCTTCAATCGATATAGTCATGCTTGCGTGGAGCCCAAGACAACCTGACCTGCTGGATTCCAAAACCCACACTTCCAAACCTGGAGGGCAGTACAGAGGCCAGGTCTTCCAGGTGCTCTGCAGTCAAACAGGTTGGGTGCAGCATCATCCTGCACAGAGGAACCTCTGCAGGTCCTCTACCATGGCCAGCAGCATGCAACCTCAGCAGCTTCTGCAGAAACTCTTGGTGTAATGACTGATCTGACACCCAAATTTGATTAAATTCAGTCACTGCATGATGCTTCTCTAATGCATCCTCCAGTAACCTTACTATTAGCACTATCAGCCCTAAAGGAAGTTCTCCTGTCTGTGCAAGTTCCTCCCTCAAAATGTCACCATATATTGCTAGGTAATGCTCTGCTTTCTGTCATTCTCATACCATGAAGTGCTATGACCATCTGTAAGCAACTAGGGAAAAAATTAAGAAAATACAGAAAAGCTCCATGCTAAAAATATTATTCAGTGTAAGTCTTACCTTGACGGAGTTATAGAAAGCTTCAAAGACACCCACACTTTTGGCACTAAGCTGCAGATTTACTGATCCTTCCATTGTTAATGAGATACCTTGGTGCTGGACTGTGTCCTTACTTGTTATGACCACAACTCCAGAAAGAATTTCCTAATGGGAGAAAAGACAACATGAGCACATTTGTTTAAAGCAATTTCTTCTATTGCTGTTACTCAGACAGTACGCTAACCAATTTTCAAACAACTCAAGAAAACTGTTCCCAGAGTACAGTCTAACCTTGTTAGAAGAGACAAATATTGATAATGAAAGCAACGTGAGGAACAGACTGTTGTACTTCCAGTTTGTTTTCTTTAAAAATATGCTCTTTTTCCTTGCAGAAGTACTAGCCAGAGCTTCATTTGCTTTCCTAAACTTTGACATTTTCCTGTCCAGGCAAATGAAAAATAGCCTCCTAAATAACTGTAGGTTCAGTTGGTAAAAGTTAGGTTCCATTTCCAAATTCTACAAGGAATATGAAAAGCAGGATGGTTGGCCAAGGGAAATGGAAGAGAAGGCAGAGCTGTAAAAGAGATGTCTAAGCCAAGGACAAGGTTAACCCCAAGAGCAGTACAGAACACATTCATAAAGAAACAAAGAAACCACACAGTTGTTTGCCTACACAAGCCTATTTCTACTGGGCAAACAATTTCAAAGCATGTCTGAATCCAAGGCACAAGGTGTATGAGTCAAGAGATGTGTCACTTATCCCATTAAGAAAGTAGTTGCACAAGACCACAGCATCAATTTCAAGGATCGGTTTAGAAGTTCTAATACTGAAAAAAAGATTAACTGCAGGAGAGCAACACGCAGTTCGTATCACATACCCCATAGTTTATCCTTCCCCTACAACAGAGAATCCACTCCACTCCACTATTCCTCGTCAAACGCTCATACACACCTGGAACTAGAAGAAAGTTATTTGACAACTTAAGAAAGTTTCTTAGGGCTAACTGTGTCTTCTGCTCAGTAGTAGTGCTCTCTGCACCTTCACCAGCCTTGCAAACCAGACACCAAACTCAGGACCACTCAGTTCAAACAGCAGTTCAGACTGACCACTCCACACTTGACCAGTTACAATCAGTCTGGTTGTATCCACACAACAGATGCTATTTGAATAATGCAGCCTTTTGTCTTTCCTGGTGGTAGGGCATGACAATACAGGGAAGAGGTCAGGTCGTTTAAGGCAGAACCGGACATCAGGCATCACAGCAAAGGCTGACACTCCTGAGTAGAGGACCTGCAGCAACTGGGAAACGCCAGGAGCTGGAGGCACAAAAGGACAGTGAAGAAAAGCTGACCTAAATACCATCCTGCTTTGCGAACAGGCTTTAATTAGTACAAGCAATTAGGTTATTGCTTTGAAAAATGAGTACTGCTGCACTGGAAGGAGCAAGGACAATCCTGAACATATGAACTGCTTCACTAAATGAAGACAGGCTCCTATCACACAGCAACAACCTGTCCCAGAGCTATCACCTAGAGAGCTTCACATAAGAAGCTTGTGTGTATTTAGGGCAGAGAGGAAAAGAATTATGTGAAGTTAAATATGATTTTTTCTTCTAACATCCAATAAGTATACATTATTCTCCTACCATCCTAATAAATATATAAAAGGAAAACTGCTCAAAACTATTTTCTAACTTGCAACTTTAAGAAATAAAAAATAAAATCACTTGTTTGAGAGAGAGGGGAACATAATGAAAGAGCTTCTATAATTTTTACCTAAGTTGCTTATATGCAATCAGGCTATGTTTCCATTTGACGAGGGGTGGGAAAATCTGCAGTCTTTTCTCAAGAGTTACTTTGTACTTTTCTGCGTGTAAACACAGTCCTCTCTAAATACAAAGCTGTCAGTATACTTCCTTCCAAAAAGTACAAATCAAAGAACATAAACTTACCAACATGCTCACATACTTAGAGTCAGCAGACAATTTACAAGAAAGCTTTATTTTTGCAAAACCAAACATGTAAACATTTGAAAAAGCTACACAACATCACTAGGCTAATTAGCTCTGTTTTCAGTCCACACCAAAAGGGATTCCCTTACCTTGAATACCACAGGACTAAAGGCCCAGAGGAAGTCACCACTGGCACTGATCTCCAGTCATTACAATGCAGTAGCTTACTGTCAGTTGCTTTTGCTCACTTTCCACCTTTGCATTCACTAGGGATTCCTTCACCATGTGCTGACAAAACTTTGCAAGTTGGAATTACACTAGTGCAGTTCTGCAAAGAATTATTCACCTAAAAAGGGTCTCTATCCACAAAAAGGACAGAATAATATGCAGAGCAGAGTCATGAGGTACGCATGCTACACTGTGACCAAAACATTCCTGTGAGAAGATCATCCCAGGTTCATGGTCCCAAACAAGCATTTAGTTTTCTGTTGTTGGTTCTTCACCTTTCAAATATGCACCTGAAGCTACCAGAAAAGCTGACACTTTCAAAGTCACAACCAAAATGAACATCTGCTTCATCTAATCCAACAGCATAATCCTTTTTTTTTTCCTGTAGTTCTTGTTTCTTGAGGAGAGTTATTGAGTTTGGCTGGGACAATTAGGAAGGATCTTCGTTCAGTACGATGAAGCAGTGCATAACATAGGCCTCTGAGTATCAGCTATACGGTCCTAAGCCATGCTCAGACTTCTGACTGAGCTAGGCTGTTATTCAGCATCTTTAAACTTGATGTAAAAATTCAAAGGATAAAAGTACACACTATACTGTCCCTCAGTTGTTTGGCAAAAATTGCTTCTAGTATTAAAATACATACTGATTCCGATCTGCCTGTTCACGCTGTCAGGCCTGCTTGCTAGACTAATGAGCTACAAAAAATACCTTTTTTATCTAGATACTATGTACTTCCAGATTAGAACTGATCACTTTTCAGAATCACTGATAAGAAATATCAGCCTAATTTGTTTTCGAATGTGAGGTAATTTTGAACAAAACAACAAAACCAAACCGAACCAAAGCACAAGGCAGGCTTTCAAGGCCATTTGAAATCCGTCATCATACTTTTTCAAGTGTTGACAGCAGCAGAAGACATCATATTGAATGTCTTATCAAAATGTTTAGCATTTCTCTAGTTCCTTTTGATATTAACTGTACATCCATGAATTGAGCTTGTTGTTGGCCTGGCAAAGCTGAAGTCCCCTGTCAGCTCATTACCAGCACAGCGCTTCAGCTCCCTGTCAGATTCCTCTTCCCCCCTCACAGGCCTTTACTTTTAGGTCCCAGGACAAACATTTGGCAACTTTATAACTGAAATTAAGTTCATCTAAGTCGCATTTACTAAGTATTCCTGATCATTTTCTGTCACATCTATTACCCAACAAACCCACCTGCAGATCTTAACTACATATTCTCCTGGTTCCTTACAGAGAAACCGACAACATTCAATAGAAAAAGCCTGCTATGCCCAATGAACAAGACATTGGATGCTTTAAAACCTCCACATTCAGTTTTACAAGTCATTTTGCTGTTTTAGAAAGAGTAAAAGGCCTCAGTATGGGCAAATTCTGACTTAGTATGTTTTGGACTCACTTGTCATTAAGTCTTGGCTGACATTAACTATGGCACCCTTCTTAGCACACTGCATTTTTCAGCCCACAGTTCTTTTAATTATCAGTCTTGGACTAACTGCCACAGTTATTCCAGCCATTCTGCTTGGTTTGCCAACCAAAACGCATCATTAGTTGTGCCTGTCCCCTCTCATTCTCTGAACATTCCTGAGTTTATTGAATGAGCCTCAGAGCCTCGCAATTTTCTATTCAATTAAAAAACGAAAAAAGTAAAGTCTCCAGAACACGAATCTTCTGTTCCTGTGAACTTAAACACAATTTTTCTTAAATCCCCCATCCCCTAACAAACCTATTACTCTTTTTGCTCCAGGAAATGGCAAAGTTGTTGTTTTTATTTATTTATTTATTTTTTAACCTACAATTTAAGGTCACTTGATTAAACCAGGTTTTCTGAAATTGAAGTCTAGAAAAAATAAAGGTATTTGTTTGCTTAGTTCCTCCAATTTCTGATGATTATGAGTAACTAATACAGAAATTGCTTACCATTTATCAGAGCAAGTTATTTTAACCAGCTTTCTAAAACCAGCAACACAACCACAGACTTCTATGACGTGTGACTATTTTATAAACGTTATGGTTTTGTTTCGCCCACTTAAAGATTAACAGTTAAATACAGAAGCAAAAAGAAATTTAAAATAACAGTTATTGCCTTCTTGACTACCTTGCACTAAAGAAAGTGTTAGGAAGTGAAGAGACTTCAACTTTACATGGGAGATTGTTTGGGAACAATGAAAAATGCTTGAGCTCAACTGGATTTAATAAAACCAAGGTCACTGTACCAGGATGAGAAGTCATCTGACCCAACTCAGTGCAACAAGGAACAGTAATTTGAAGATTGGGTTACACAATTATTTCAGCACCAAATTGAAATTCAAAAGGTCTTGGCTTTATGGGGAAAGCCTACAGTGAAACATATGTATCACTCTGACCTTACAAAAAGCAAAAAATAACAAGTTATTCAGACTTGATTTTCCTGGCCAGATATCCATTTTGAACACATTCTTTCTTCTTTACTCACCAGCCTTCCGATATGTCTGATATGCCTTCTGATACTCAATATTTTCCCCTAACAAGATTCGATGGATTTCTGCAATAACATTAAAGGTAAGTTTGTAAACTTTAGGAGTTCCTCCCTAGAAGTTTATATTAAAAACTCCTACACCTTCAGGGCCTCAATCAGTATGGAATCTACCACAATGAGATCCTCTGAACAATTACGTGTTGTACATGGGTCTCTCCCACATCTATTTACCCTCATCCTTTCCCTCTTGGAGGCAATAAAGCAGTACAGTAAATACCCTCAGTAGCTTGGCTTTTGCTAGCTGACATACATACAACAGATCCAGAGATGCCAACCACTAAAAATCCCTGAATATTTCACCTAAATATTTCTGAATCCCTTAGTATTTCACCTCTTGACATACAAAACCAGAGCTTGAATGGAAGAATCAGCAGCCGTTGCCATTGATCTTTGATCTATTATCACCTAAAAGCGCAGGCTGAGATTCTTCAGACTGGTCTTCATCAACCCAATTTTGTTTTGTTTATCTATTTCCCTACTCAGTTGGAGCTGATCCAAAGCATCTGATCTCCATTTCATAGACTACCAATTGCTTCTTAAATGAAGAAATAGATTGTGCTAGGCAGAACATGTCTGATTCTTGCACAATGAAGGGAAAACCTACAGGCTAGATTATATCACTTACTTTCACATAACCAACATGTGGAGATGATAGAGAAGGCAATTATACGCTATCACATGCGTACACCATTTAGTTTGCTGTTAAGGCCAAAATGACCCTCAGCATAAATACTGCTTGGTGCTTTTATAATTTATTAAATGAAAAAGATCAGAATATTTTAGCTATTACATACCAGCTCTCTAAGCAAATGCTCCATACCTACTTAGGAGTGCAAAGCAATCTTCTTTGTCTTTACAGCAGTCCGCTACACACCAAATGCCTTTATAAATCACACAAAAATTAACATAAGGCACATTAAAGGTACCTTAGCTATCCCTCTGCTTAATTGCACAGAACATTTCCCTGCACGGACAAATCTTGTCATACTTATGCAAAGCTATCTTATAAACTTCCTACAGCTCACAATTAAGACATCTCTCTACTGTCACCTTCTTCACATCCGCACAAGTCCATTTGGATACTAATTATCAAATATACTCTGTTCTACTCTATTTGAGAAGACATTCATAAGAAAAACAAAAGGGGATATCTGATTCAACAGATTATTTTTTTAAAGAGTCACTCCAACCAAATACCATTTCCCCAACCTGGCTCGCTGGCCAATACCCTCAGCACAAGACAGGCAGCAGAAGCTGAATGACTGCAGAAGTGAGTTGCACCATGAAGTTACGCTGAATCAATCACAGTCTTACACAAATTATGACTTAGAAAGCTCTCAACAGTGTTTTAGCAATGTTTTGTGCTGTTATCTTGTTATAGGCCTAACAAAAAGGCCGCTACACCAACACACAATTGAGACATCACATTTTTTTGTATCCAAACGCAGTTTTAAATGGGTTTAGACAACGGAAGATCAGGTCAAGCCACAGTACCACTGTTGCTTTCAGATGAATAGCTAGATGTTGGGATGAACTATGACCTTCACTACAGGAATCCCTTCATTTTCAAGTAGCACTGATGAAAGTGTATTTGGGGGTGAAAGCTGACAAAGACTAAAAGTATTATTAGCATAGCTGATGTCAGTGAAGTGTACAACCATCAGTAAATTTCTACAAAAAACAAAGGCACACATATTCCATGCCACATTAAAGGGAGATTTGTAATTCCTTTCTGTGCCTTCGAAATTTCGATCAAAAATTCATGTTGTACTTCTAGTGCATGGCTCTTTTATCACTGTGCTTTCACACCATTCAGATATCCAAACTTCAGACCTAGTTAATGAAATAAAATTATAAACCTTTTCACGTGGAGTTACAGCAGAAGTGACAGATTTACTAACCATAAAAATCTTACTTAATTTCAGCTTGAAGACAGAAGAAACATCCTTTTCTTGTATTAAGAATACAGATCCTATTCAGAATGACATAAAGCAAGCCAAGTAGAGAAACTGAAGAAGAACACAACACTACAATACCAAAACAAAAGGATTAAGATCATTGTAATAACATGCAATGCCAAAATGATGCCGGAGAGATACAGAGGGTAGCATTTACCACCGTGACACCACACCTGCAGATTTATGTTGTTCACATGCTGATACCAGTGCTGGTTGTGAATGCCACCTCTTGAGAGTTGATGGTGGCAGTACCGATTTTCCATAATCTTCCACTCCAAACTGATTAAAGTAGCTTCCCAGCATTGAAAACACTCAATAAACTGAGACGTGCTTTAGATCTAAACACCGTGACAGACGAGCTTGTAGCATAGGGGGACAGACGCATGGGTGAAAAGGATTTGGGGTGCAGTAAGAGTGAATGGCTGGACTGCCACACATGAAAGAAGTGAGCTGGAAACCTCTGATTGACGATATTTTATTTCTAGAAAAAGTGAGCAAACACGAGCCAGTGATATTTTTTTTATTAATTGAAGTGAATGAAGAATGAAAGGGAAAAAGGGGGGGAAAAGCCCCCGCGTTCCTTCAAGTGGCTGCAAAAGGGGAACTCTGCAAAATCGCTTTGTAGCTATCAACAACTGTGTCAGCGGGGAAAAAAATTAAGAAATGAGGAAAAAAATAAAAAATTAGAAAAATCAACTAAGAAATATGAAAATAAATGAAGAAAACTGGGAAAAAAAATAAAAATGAGGAAATAAACATAAAAATCAGGAAATAAACGTTTTTAAAAATCCGGAAAAAAAAACAGGAAATCAGGAAAAAAATATAAAAAAAAAAAATCGGAAAAGCAAGGAAGGAGCCGTGATGCGGCGGCACTCACCCCGCAGCGGTACACCTTGTTGGCCCGCTTGATCTTGATGTCCAGCGCCGTGCCCATGGCGGCCGCTCCCCCTCCCTCCCCTCCCCTCCCCTCCCCTCCCCTCCCCTCCCCTCCTCTCCTCTCCCTGCCCCCCCCCAGCTCCCGCCACTTGCTTCCGCCTGCGGGGCGGGGCGCGGCCCATCCGGGGCCCCCGTGACGTCACTGACCAGCTCCCGCCCTGGCGCTTCGCGGTCGCCAGGGCAACGGGGCGGGGCGGGCAGCTGGTGACGTAGGGTGGTGGTGGTGGGGGGAGGATGCGCAGAGCGCATGCGCAGGGCGCGCTAACGGTCGGGGGGAAGCTCGGCGGGGGCGGGCCTCGCGCGTGCGCGGCCGTTGCGGCGGCCGTTGGGCGCCTCAGTGGAGGAGGGGGGGGGCGGGGCGGCCCTCAGGGCGCGCCTAGTGCGGGCGGGCGGACACGGGGACGGACAGACGGACACAAGGACGGACAGACAGAGGGACGGACGGGCAGGGCGGCGGTCCCCGTCCGCCGGTGAAGGCGGGGGCGCCGCAAACATCCGTGCGTTGAGGAGCACGGAGGCGGCGGGAGGCTGAGCCTCGGCAGCAGCGGTTTAAATTCATTAAGCGTTTCCCCTGGCTGCGCGGCATAAAATAAAACAGTCTAAAGCACGCCTTAAAGTAACGAAAAAATAAAGAACTTGTACATATATATATGGACTGAATTTGTCTCTGTTAATAATTACGGGTGTGGTTTGGCCTATGGTATCTCAACAGCATTCCTGCCTGCTCTGGCAAAGCTGTCTAAAACTTGTTTGATGAATTTCTGGCTATGTCTTATAAAGTGAGAAAATCCACCTGAAACTTAAAAGAAAAACAAGTATCTGGTCTGGTGAATGTTGCAAGTGAACAACCGATGCGCAGGGTCATGCATCTGCAGCGAGGGAAACTCTTAAATCTCCCGCAGATGTGGGCCACAGATGGGTTTTTCCTGTGATTTCAGTGGGACTGGGACTTGTCCACCGGTGGTGTCTCAAGTCCTGAGGGAAATCTCTAAAGCATGAATCTTGTTACATATTTTAATGCCTTATCTAAAGTTGTTATTCTTACCATGTTAAAAAGTGAGGGCAAGCATTTAATGGAGATGTGGCAAACGTGAGCCTTACCAGGTTCAGAGACTGCCAGCTCCATCCTTACCTCACCTTGCATGGTGGGAGTTTCCTCCTTCACTCTCAAATTGATGTTTTTTGGTGGCAGATGTGGAGGAGAGTTGTGACAGGTTTTTTGAGCATGATCAAGAAAAGCTACACTAAAAGCCTGAACAAAAAGTCCTGGAAATGGACTTTTCAGCTATTATAAGCATGCTGTACTGTAACTAGTTTGGATCAAGCACACAGCTGCATGATAGAGATGCATTTGTCTATGGAGTTGTCTTCCAACTCAGGTGTCAGGTGGAATGGCTGGCACACCAGAGGCCCGTGCGGCCATTCAGAGGGACTCAGACAGGCTGGAGAGCTGGGTGGAGAGGAACCTCATGAGGTTCAACAAGGGCAGATGCAGGGCCCTGCACCTGGGGAAGAAAAACCCCTTGCACCAGTACAGGCTGGGGAATGACCAGCATTGGAGACCAGCTGACCAGCTGCTCTCCATATGGAGAGCAGCTCTGTAGGGAGGGATGTGGGGGTCGTGGTGGACAGCAAGTTAGCCATGAGCCAGCACTATGCCCTTGTGTCCAGGAAGGCCTATGGGATCCTGGCTTGCATCAGGAGGAGTGTGGACAGCAGGCTGAGAGAGGTGATCGTCCCTATTCAGAAGTTATTCAAAACCGATGCTCTAGGTGGCCCTGCTTGAGCAGGAGGGCTTGACTAGATGATCTCTGGAGACCCCTCCCAACCTCAACTATCCTGTGATTCTGTGATTCAGATGACCCAGGGTAGACCGAGCTGCTCATCGGTGGCACTCTGGATGTCTGAACCTGGTTTTCTTGACCTGAGCTTGAGAACTAATTAGCATTTTCTTTGTTGGTTCTCTCAGTAAGAATAAAACAAAAGAGTCTTGAAGGCATCAGCGAATGAATAAACATTTGAAGAATTCTGAAGTAATCTGGATTTTAATTTTATTGTCTTTCCAAAAATAATTGCCCTTTTTTAGCAATTGATATTTAGAAGTAGTCATCTAAAAATACATTTTCTTAGCTTCAAATAGTTGAGAAAATAAATACAAGTGCTGGAGGTACCATGTCCTAGCAGCAGCATGCAGAGAGATCATTCCCGAGCATGAATGGGCTCCAGAAATGACAGGGGGAGGCATTTGCAAGTGACGTGAAGAGGATGCAAAGCTCCCGAGTCTGCATTCGGTCCTGTCAGCCTTACAAAGCCCAGATGTCTCTGACCTATCCCCCCCACCCCTACACTTTAGTATTAAGAGGGATGCTGTAAGGAGGAAGACCACCTAACCACTGTGCCCCCTTGCTACTTAAGTGTGTTAAGTGAATTTATTTAATTAATGCATTTATTTTTAACCCAGCAAAGGGGGATTTGAAAGGAAAGAATATTTGCCCAGGCAGTGTAGTTGTCTTCTGAGTGCGCAGATTTTCTGCCATCACTTTCACAATCAAGTGTTTATCATTCTTAGGAAACCTTTTTAGAGGTACTCCAGTTACTCATTTCTAGGAACTGGAGCCTCGTGTCCAGAAAAAGCCGCGGCTGGTACAAGCTGTAGCTGCGCTCCTGCCTAGCAACACGGCTCATCACAAAACAAACCCGCCCGCAGCTCCCGATGAATGCGGTGGCCAAATACGGTCTCTCTATCGATAGTTCAGCACTCTCAGTGCGATCCCTCGTGCCAGCACCGGACCGTATCGCCTTCGTCACCGCGACCTCTGGCTCAAGGTATGCTCTGTCGGTCCGGTGAGGCTGCTGGCTGAAATGCAGAGATCCGCAGATGTGCTCGTCGGTGTTTCGAAATGTCTGGACTGAGCTGATACTGGCTGTAGTGATCAGAGATGCCCTGGCCAGCTCAGAGACAAATAACATCCTCTACTCCTCAATTAATCTTTCCAAAATCTGACACTGATTTTTACTGTTACTGTCTTGTGATTGTCCCTTCTCCTTTTAGCCAGTTTTATCCCAAGATTAGAAAAAAAGGGCTCATCATGGCCAAATCTAACTCTGAGGGTATGATTGTGAGTCACCAAGTGGTCGTCTCTTATATTATTTGCTTCTGTCACGTTACTAGTTATAGCCGTAGCTCTAACTATTCATAAATACTGATATATTTTGATTGATCTAAGTCATAAATTTTCTTTATTGATTATTTACCTCATACAGGATTATTTTGGAAGGCTTGGAAAGCAAAATCAGTTAACCTGTTGTTCTAGCTTTACAGCAAAGACTTGAAATTTGGCAGTGAGCCTGCTCATTGTCAGGAGCATGCTTCTTCCTGCCCCCTGCAAAATCCCACGGAAAATCTGGACAAATGGTGAGACTGAAGGAGGGGTAACAGGCTGCTCAAGGGGATGGTGCTTCCCGCAGGTGCAATGCGTGTAGCTGACTCCTCCACGTGGTGATGACAACTGGCGTCGCTCCGAGTCAGTTTAAGTAGCAGTGATGCGGATGAAGATATTCTCAACCAGCAGACGAGTGTGGGAACCACTGCTGCTCCATACAGCAGAATCCAGGAGGGTCTTTTGTTGCTTTCTTCAGTGTCTAGGAAGTCGTAGGTGCTAGTGAGACTCCAGAGTTACAGAATCATATGTTCAGTAATTATAGACAGGGTAGCAGTCTATAATTACCAGCCTGCAGTCCTCAGGTGCTCTCTATGTATATGCATTTTAATGACAAAATCATAATAAATATTTCTGTTCCTTGAAGTAGTTCTTTTATTACCCCTTCTTACTCTCTCTCTTTTTTTTTTTTTTTTTTTTAAACATGGTTTTATTTAGGAAATGTGAACTGATTTAGGAACATAGTAGCTACTGTCATGAGACATCTCTTTATTACCTAATTCATGCATTACTGTTGTTGGTTCATGCAGTGCTGCATTCTGCTGCACAAACAAGACTAAATAGATATATTCTGTTTGTTCCTGTATTTAGCACAAAGAACTAGTCTCAAAGGGTACATACTTTGCTTTAATTCATCCTGGATGTATTTCTACTTGTGGAGTTAACCAAACCCAAACTTCCATTTGAACTTCAGTCACTGTTTTTAAACTTTGCTGAGCCTGAACCAGAACTGAATCAGGAAATTTTTCTAAAAGGCAAACCTAAACTGAAACAAAATAAAAATTACATCACTTCAGTAGAATGGTACGTACGTTGGTTTTCTGGATTTAACTGACCTCCTCAGGGATACTGTTTTAAGAAATTTAAAATATTTTAAAATAAAAGCTTAAATTGTTTAGAACAATCAGGCTTCTGTATTTGCCTCAACACAAGGCTGATATTTATGCATTAACAAGTACTGAATTACAACATTTGTAACTTTTAATAAACAAATTTTAAATTAAATTTAGAAAACAGCAGCATACTTAAGGAATTTAGTGGGTGAAATTGTACAGGTAATACAAAGTCATACCTGAAAGCTGTCATCAGAAGAATATAGAGTGGATACTACTGAGAGAGAAAAGAGATGATTTAGACTAACAAAGCAGTCATTGCAAATATTTATTTATCTCATTTTTTTGAAATTTTTTTACAGCAAGACAAGGTTTATGTAAGTATATTCTTGAGGTACAGAAAATAAAAAAATAGGAGTGGAAAAGCCACTCTTTACCCCTAAGTAACACAACAGAGCTAGCTGAAGAAAGGACTGTAACTGATCCACGAAACAACAGGAAGCATACTTCAATTCTTTACCTTTGGTGCAGAAATCATACCAAATACTCTCATTGCAACACAGACGTGTTTGGTAGGGTTTCTGAATGCCTCAGAAACAAGTTAATCAAAAAGAAATAAAAACCTTTACACTGCATATAGGAGCTGCATACACATTAAATTTTATCCATATTTTCTGAAACACTTTCCGTTGCACAGAAATTTCTTTTTATTAAAAATTATCCTTCAGAGTTTATCAATGTTTTAAATATTGATTTGGCACCGGAGAATGAAACAAAAATTGATATCAGCAACTGATATCAATACCCTCAGCTGTTTACATTTCTACTGTGACATAAATAGGTTTTCAAACTCCAAGTCTAAAATTAAATTTATGGATTAGTTTTTATCCACTGATGTTTCTTTATGGTAGTGGTAGGGAGTATGCAACTGGGCATGCAATGCAAGGTATGTTAGTGACTGGATATTTACAACCATACTTTTCTGATTGGTGGACTGCGGGACTAGCTGAGGTATTAAATAGGTCTTTTTTTTTAGTTTTCTTCTTGTAAGTTAAAAATAAAAGTATGTAACTGGGTCCCTAAAATAGTTTTTTCATTTGGCATATTATAGATATGGTGGCAATGAGATATCATCACAAAACGCTGAGTGACACCACGCCTTTTTAGTGACATACTTGTCTTTATGTTTGGATGGCAATATTTTAAAATGGGGTAAGGGATACTATAGAAATTATTCTTAACTTCTGTTCTTAATGTCTCCGAAGTAGTCATCTGCTCTTTTTAAAGGCAGTAAGGCAAGTATATGTATAAAATTCTTCTTAAAAACGATGCTAGCGTTCAGTTTTATATCCTTTTCAACATTGCGGAGGCAGATCCTCAGCTGCTCTTTGAGCTGGACTTGGCATGACTAAGAATGTCAGAGGAGGAAGAATCCTTTAATGGTCAAGAAGAAAATTTCTGTTGACAGGAAGATGCAAAGTAACTCTTCTGCAAGGTAAATCCTGGCCTTTAGGCCTATTCTCCAGTATTCAAGAGAAACCTAGTTTTCGTCTTCATGCTAATAATGGGCTACTCAAGCTTCTCAGAACATAATAAAGAAAGACATAAGAGGAAGCCAGCCCAGCTAAAGAACAAGGTAAGGGAAGCTATTAGAAGCAAAAAGGAAACCTCCTTTCTATCCTTTGATAAGCGTTTTGGAAGATAGATGGGTTCATAAATTCTGTTACATTAATAGCATGAAGGAGATAAGAATTGAGTCTGAGGAATGATTGCAAAGCCATGCAGGCAAAAAACTAAAACAAGCAAACAACAACGACAAAAAACAATCCCTTTCCAATTAAGTGTCAGGAACAGGAGGCTTGCCACAAATTGGGTAGGGCCTGTGTAAAAGGTGTCAAAGAAACACCTAGAGAAAGCAAGGCCATAGGAGAAAATACGACGTTTATGTTTTCGCATCTGTATTCACAGCGCAGGGCCTTAGAGAAACCCATGCCAGCACTTTCCATTTTTGGGAATTCAGCAGATTTATCTCAAATTAAAGTACGGGGCAGAAAAGGTGAGGGAACAAACAGATAAAATGCAAGCAAGACATCGTGGGGACCAGATGGCCTCCATCCAAGAGCTCTGAGAGGACTCAGGCGTCAGAAAGCCGAAGCACTGACTGCAGAGTGTGACCCCAATTTTGAGACCCCTTCCCCTGCTCACTGTGTGGGGAATGTGCCAGACATTTTCAAAAAAGACTTCAGTGAAGACCCAGGCATCCATACACGATGAAGCCTGTTGTGTTGTCCAGACCGGGCAAATAAGTAATATCTGTCCTGCATAACAGAACCAGCAGATACATATATAAATGTGACATGCTGAGGAAGACACAGCACAGCTTTTGTTACGTTACGTCACATCTTGCAGGTCTTTGGTGGACTTAATGTGTGTGGACAAGGGACAGCTCATGTTTAAGGGCTACCAGGATTTCCAGTGGCAATGAGTTCCCCAGACAAAGCTTCATTTAAAATAAATGAATAAATAAATATATTTTTTTTTAAGCACAGCTTTTATGCAATAAGAAGAAAAAGGAATGGATCAAAAACGTCTAAAAGATAGGAAACAGAAATAAAACAGAAATAAAGGTCAGTTTTCATAGAAGAGAGATCACAAGAGGAGTCCGCAGGGACCTGTGCTGTGACTTGTGCTGCTTAATGTATTCATAAATGATCTGGAAAAAGAGGGTGAGCAGTGAGATATCACAGATTGCTAATGATATTAAGCTATTCAGGTAAAGGAAAGTTAGAGGACAAATTGTGATGAAGTTAAAGGGCTCACTGTGAAGAGCTGAAGAACGACCTTACAAGACTGAGTGACTAGATAATAAAATGGCAGATAAAATGTGAGGTAGTGTACTTCACTTTCAGCTAAATATAAAGTAATGCTCACGGGAAACAAATCATATATACAGTGATGGACTGTAAGCTGGCTTTCCGCTCACAAATGAGATCTTTGGTTTCTGATGAGTATTTCTGTGAAAACATCAGCTCAGTGTTCCCCTCTACGCAGAAAAGCAAATCAAATATTTGAAATTATCAAGAGAGGAGCAGAGAACATTGTAATGCATTCGCCTCTGTATCAATCCATAGTTCACTGCATACTGAGTAGTATGTACAGTGCTTTTCCTCGTGTCTCAGAAAGGGCATAATAGAGCAGGAAATGATTCAGAAAAAGGTTTGGCAAGGACAACGCAAGAAACAGAATGGTTCTGGACGAGGTATACCTGCGGGCTCTTCTGTCAGAAAACCGGGTGACTGAGACATGACAGGGGTCTATAAAATCACCAGTGGCAGAGAAAAGACGAATGGGGAGACACTGTCACTGTGTTTTTCCAAGCAAGGAAAAAGGATATTAATGAAACTGGTAGGAATTATGCTCAAAACAAGAAGAAGGGGTGTTCACAGGAGGTTAAGCTCTGGAAATCTTTGCTGTGAGATACTGTAAGATGCTGCAAGATGCAAAGTGTAGGAGTTAAAACCCAATTGGACAAATTAACAGAAGAAAAGCCCATTAAATATAAGGGCTGTTAAGGAAGAAAACATCACCTACCATCCATATCACAGAAGCCTCCAAAACTCAAATTAGTGGACCCTGGGAGTGCTTGAGGACAACATGCAGACCTTGTTATTAAAATGGGCATCCTCTGTTGGCTGCTGCTGGAAACCAGATGCTAAACCAGACAAGGTTTAAGCTCCCAGTGTAGCAGTTCTTCACGCAAATTTCATAGGAGAGATTCAGAGGCAGTAAGATTCACCATCACGAAATGTTTCAGAGTCACGAAAGATTAGGAGAAACACCTATGGCTTCAGGAAGAAAAATATCTTAATCCATATAGCAGGAAAATAGTGTCAAAAACAGTTAAGCGGTGAAGTAGGTCACCCGTGTGTAAATAGCTAACACTGGCCCTCTGCAGGGGAGGAGTGCTGGTATCTGCGGGTTCTGCTGGTGATCTCTGGGACAGCTGTTAGCTACAAAGGCCTATCACCGTGCAGGGGGAGAGAATTAACTTTGAAGGCAAGAACAAGAAAGAAAGAGCACATGGTAGAAGAAAGGCTATCTCCTTGTAGGAGAAGAGGCTGCCTCAAAACCCTTCTCCAAAAAGAAAAGGAAAATCTTCGCAGATTGTTCCAAAGCATTTTGTTTTTTCAGGTGGGCACAGCTGTTGTGAGAAACAGAAAAGACAAGGGTGCAACTGTGGGAGGCAGAAATGCAAGAGGGAGCATGACTGTTGAATGAGAGAGAGAAAATGCAATTTTCTCCCTTTGTGTTTGCAAACTCAGAACTTCTTTTAGATGTATGGTAAGGTATAGTGCAATACTATGTTGTAGCCTAATTAAAACCTTGTTATTCAGTTGCATAAAGGTAACTTGAAAACAGACTGTACGGAAAACACTCATCTTACCTCCGCTGTTTGCAAATTCACCAGACTGTAATGCTTGCTGAGATCACCTCTGTTAGCTAAGGTTATAGCTGAGTGTCCGTTCTTATCTCTTCTTTCATCTTTAAAAAAAATCCTCTTTCAGTTGGAGTTTTGGGTACATTGTTTCAACTCAACAATTACTGGGAACTTTAAGGAAAACTGGTTATTTTTTACTTACATGACATGTGGGGAAGCACATTTTCCATCGGTCTCCAACTGAAACATGACACAAACATAATGCAAAAGATGAAATTGGCTTGTGGGGCCATTACGGAAATGAAAACACTCTAAGTCTGAAGAAAATCAAATTATTATTTTGGTGGTGCAAATATTTAAAATTAAAATATCTATATTGATGAAGTAAAAAGCGGTATTCATTCAGGGTGGTATAGCTAAAGTTGTTTATAGCTCGGTATAAATATTGATATACTATAATTAGTCTAATCACAAAGTTCTCTTACACCCTTAGTAACGGCCTTAAAGGACTTTTTGGTTCTAACTGTTGAAAATATAGTTGACATTTCTGTTGCAAATGCTGCGTCATTTTGGTGGTGGGAACTGCAGTCCCCTGCTGTCCGAGTGGGGGACTGGAGAGGTGACAACATTTAGAATGATTAGGCTGCTAAACTGTGATCTGTGTATAAAACCTGTATCAGACGACAAACCTTGACACTTGAATACAAATATACTTAATTCATGAGTAGCTTAATGCCATTTGAAGTGATGTGTGTTTATGCTTACTATTAACCACAAAATGAAGCACGTAAAAGCACTGTAAAAGCACGTAAAAACTGCAAAGTGCTCCTGTTGGCTCTGACGAAGCGCTGACTTCACACCTTTTCTCTCCAAACTAACTGTGGTTAAGCCACTGACAGAATTTTGTGATACAACTGGAAGCTGTTGCTGCAAGCCCTGTTTTTTGTAGCTAACGAGACTCTGTTGGGAAAAAGAACAACAAATGCTTGGAAACTTTCCCTATTTCAGAAGGAACTTACAAGCCTTTTTTTTTTTTTTTTTTTTTTTTTCCTTCAGTAGAAGACATACAGTGACACTTGTCTGTTGGGTGTAACAAAATTTCATATTGTCCCTTTGGCTACGAAGTAGATGACGCTTAGGGCCATCTGGGATTTGGGTAAAAAATAATGACACAGAGCTGGGGTATTTATCATAATTTATTATACACTGATCTCACTGCCCTGAAAAGCAATATGAAAAAGACAACTAAAAGTTCTTTCTTGTGAAAATCTAGGATAGAAATTTTTTTTTTGCTGCTGTTTTCAGCCTTTTAAACTGGCATTTCATCTGCAGTTGCTTACATATTCCCCAAACTGAAATATTACCCTTCCCAAACTAACCCCAACCTCTCCCTATTCCTTCCCCCTTAAAAAAAAATAAAATATCAGTCTGAGGCAACACCCAGGGTAGAAAACTTCTTCCAAGTAGTTAAAGCTTGGCAAACATATAAACAAAGGAAAACAAACAAACAAACAAACAAGGATTAGTTGGATGTTTGCCTCAGTCTGAATGTTCTGGAGGAAAGAAAAAAAAAAAAGTCCAGAAAGGTTTCAGCCATTTCTCAGAATGAAGTGAGGAGGAGATGTTATTTAAAATTTCTGTAAACCCCTTAGTGTTTTAACTGAAAGTGTAGTTCTCTGAAATCAGGTCTTAACAATCAATACAGATGGTGCCCTGGTGTGAGAGAGAGACTTTTCTGTTCCTTTCACGTTACGGGTGCTCAAGGCTCCGAACACCATGCAGGCAAGTGCAGCATGTTCATAAAGCAGTGGGCTAATTGAAGTTGTCTGTTCCAGCGTTTGGTGGTATCTAAATTCTGGGCACCCGCTGCAGGGAGAACGTCTTTTTCATCTCTTCAGCACTTCTGCTGCTGAGGTCCAGAGGAGAAAAATATCTGACCGGATGTGAACAGGTGAGGAACAGGGTTACCGTGGGCAAGGAGATGGGTAGAAATGGGGGGAAGAAATATCTCTGGGGTTTAGGAGTCAGATGGTACTGACAGCAGGTTCAACTTCAGCAAAAGAAGTAATGGTAAGACTAACCGTGGGCCGCCAGCTGCTTTTGGTAAATACGGCTCTTGGTGCACTCTTGGGTTAGTTCTGTCTTTACAACTTGCATAGAGCCCACATGTATGAGATTTTGTAGTGTTAGGACCCTGCCTAATTTAATAACAAGTGTATAATTCTCAGCCCTGAGTCAGACCCAGAAATGTACTGTCCAAAATGACTGTGTGGGCCAGTGGAAAAAGGCAGATTAACTATGGTAAATGCCACCAGCCTCTGGTGGCTTCTCTCTTTTGAGCTCCTGCACAGCTACCAAGGCCTAACACACCTTCGCTTCAGGTAGGGACAATGGGAGGAAGGGAAATACCTGCCCTTTGGGGCCTGGCTGCCGAGCCAAGGTCACTGCATTGTTGTGCTGACTACTTGCTGGGCCTCTTCCCATGCTCCGGCTCGAACACGACATCTTATTGCATCTGGTGGAGCATCTGACCAGGTTAGCCAGCGTTTCAGTGCATTTGTGAGGTGCTTGTTCTATTCAGTGGCCACTGGCATTAGCCTAGCAATTAAGAGCGGCATTCAGAGCAGTTAAGTACCAGGAAGCGAGGGTTAGCAATTATAAACCAGAAGACCTAAGTAACATAGTGTTCTGTACTCTGTTTCACTAGGGAAGGAAACTCTACGCTCTGTCCATTCCAGATATAAAGTACTTGTGTAAATCCGAGCACTGTTTTTGTATGCCTCCCGTAATTGGCACTGTGTAATTAGTACTTTGTTAAATGAGTATATTCTAGTTCTTCAGAAAATGTATTCGTTCAGACTTCTGAGTGTCAAACATGGGATTTACATTCAATACTCATACACCTAGAATAAACTTAAAAAAAACAAACAAACAAACAACAGAGTTACAGTAATTTTTTATATGCTTACATTCCTTTGGACTCATCTTGGCCACATACAAAATGTACATACAAGGTTAACAGTCCACAACAAAACAACAGCTTAAAAATGAATGTATTTGTGAGTTCCTCTGTTGTGGGATTTTGGTATGAACATTCACAAGTTAGTTTTACATACTTTGAATCTTCTATGTGCTTTTCATTTACCTTTGTTATAAATCTTCATTAGAAATATTCAAAATTATTTTCTGCCTGAGATGTAACTATAGTAGACCAATTTCACACAACCCAGGTAGTGTCTTTAAAACACCCCTCTGTCAATAAATGCAAACCTTGGTTGAAGCTTACTGTGAAAAGACGTGCTATGGCATGTTGGTTGGAAGGGTGAAAAATATGGATTTGAGGCAGTTTTTCAGCTTTTGTTTTTCATAACTGAATTTTATATACCAAGAGATAAACTTTATGTGCTGTGAGCATAACTGCTGTGTGCTAAGCTTATAAACTTGATGATGTGTGCACTCATAAGCATAACAGTCTGTGCATTCACAAATTTGATGGGCCCTACACATAAAGATATTAGCTATCTGGATTTATGTTAATTTCATTCTCCAGAAGGGAAAAAAAATTATAGGCAATGCACTTAACAGAGAACAGCAAAATGGTTTTGTGCAACCACTGGCATATGTAAGTTTCACGTACAGCTGCTGATAAATTAAATCTTTTGTGGATACACTTTCACATCTCTACAGACTTGCCACCTTTACCCAGTCCGTGCTACAATTTAAAAATTACAGATTTTTTTTTTTTTTTTTGTATAAGAGTTTAAAATACCATTTTTGAAACTGCCAATGTGATTGCACATAACCCAACAACAAATGAAACAGTAGCAGAAGTCCTTTTTCTCCTCCTCCCACAATCAGGTATCATAGCAATTATGCCAATGACACACTTCATCCTCAGTTACACTACCAATGCTTGCCAGTATCCCATCACCCCAGTATAAAATACTTTTTCTCATACATGCATATCATATAACCGTATCCACCTTCCACAGTTAGTACTGGTGGTAGAGAAGGTGAGCCGAGGAGGGTCTATACTATTTACAAACAATTCTATTTACGTAATAGAAATAGTGGGATGCCAGTAGGGGTGGATAAAATCAAAATCCCTTGCATCATGAAAGCCAAGACACCGCCATTTTAGTGCTAAAATGCAGATTTAGCCAGATATCAAAAGTAGATCCAAGACATTATCAGAAATGGACTCCAAACATATTGATGCTGATAACACTTGACCATGCTGAGGCAATCAGTAGCCATGACTTTGTCAGTGTGTAAACATATCCTAAACAAGTCTGTGTGACTGCATGAGCTTCCGATAGCTGTAGCATATTTGTGTACTAGCCACGCATCTTGTGTTGTCATGGCTGTGGTCAGTGTGCACAGCCTGACCTTAACTGACCTTACTAAAAAACGTGACAATACACCATCGTGCAGAGGGAAGATCGCTGATAAGGAACAGCCCAGCTCTCTGTTCTGCAATCCGTATGGGCCACTTCTTGCCCAGAACATGTTGTCAAAATGCAGGCATCTGGCCCACCTCATGTTTTCTCGTACTGATTTGGAGATGACTCAAGCCAGTTTTGCTAAGGTCTTTTCACAAACATGTCTGTACTGAATAAATGAACAGTCACACCTCCTGGCTTCAGCTGATGAAGAAAAAGCATGCGTTATCCCAGATCTGCAGGGGGGGGAGGAGGACCCCTTGCAAAGTTTTATCATTTCCCGAGACCTGAATGCCACCATTTGTGGCACTCTGCCCTCCCGGGACTGTTACAGGCGGCCTGGGGAACCTACAGCAGGAATACTTCAGGGATATCCTCACGCCAGCAGAAAAACCCTGCCCGGCAGCCGACGTGCTATTTTAGTAGCTCCGCTCTGGCAGGGCTGTCCCTGCGGGACATGACACCGCTGGCCTGGTTGGCCTCACCGCTGGCATGCAGAAGCGATCATGAGGTGGGCAGGGGCGTTCTCATAAGGTCAGCACCGACCGTGCCTGCTGCCTCGCCAGCTCCCTGGAATAGCTTGCTGAGGTGAAACTGCAGGCCCCTAAAAAGCGTGCCCTACAAAAAAAAGGAGTGCATAGCAATTAGCCTACATTAGTGATGCCACAGAATATGCTCCAGGACCAAATCAGTGTGGATAGCCCGGGAACTGAGGCTGAAAAGTGTGTTATAGGAAAATAATATATACAAATATGATGTGTTTTACATGCGTAATAGAAAGAACAAATTCATTTTATTTTGGTTTCATAAGGCTGAGTCAACAGCCTCTTGATTAATCCCCCACTCCTTCTCGCATCATAATTTTTTAACTCCGGGTAACAAACTGATGACTTTTTGGCAGAGATCTCAAATGAAAGAGGCTCAAACAAGTTTTGCCAAAAATTGCTGGCCAGGTATGGGATTGATCCTGATTAATTCGTTAATCATTTCACACTATGGAAAAAGCTGAACTACAAACTTAACTCTTAATGCTTCTGTTTGGTCTGCCAAGTGGCCAAACTGCACCCACATCACCCTAAATAAGTCCCAGTTCACGGCCACCTTTGCTCAGTAGGGTCACATGCTGGAGCTTTGGGGTAGTTCACAGGGAGGTACACAGGGAATCTGGAAGCCTGAAATAAAATCTTGGTTTGGGAGGGGACAGAGGATCTGGGAGGGGAAAAGAATAGATAACCAAGCATTACGGCTTCTACTGCTTGAAGAGCAATTTCTTAGCATTGCCATAAGTAGTGAGTTCAGAGAAAGGTAATTTAAGACTTGTCACAATATCTTTTTCTTAGTTAGCAGGAGGTTTTATGGTCATGTGTGCAGGCACCTAACCAAACGCACTTCTGAGAACTTTCACAAACAGATTTGTGAAGTCAGGACACTGCAAGCATCGTGAGTTGGAATTACAAAGACAACAGCCCTCCAGAGGGAGCACAAGAAGCTTTCTCTTGACATGAAGAAGAAAGTTTTCATTTTAGCCAGCAAAGACACACATTCTGCTGTACAACTACAGGGCAAAGAAACTGTATTTTGCATCACTGGACGGGCTTCAAAAGAAACTGCCAATGAAGGACCTAATTTTAACAGGATTGGGGATATTTTTTGACTATTACAGGAATTTTCTACAGAGAACCAAAAGCTTTACATTGGATAGGTGTAGGTAGTGTCAACTGAACTATGTTAAAGTTAGCACAACTAAACACAAATTCTTGGGAGGAATGTGCATTGTGTTGTACTAGCCCTTTTAGATATGAGTGAAGCTTTATGATTAAATTAACAGAATGTCTTTTTCATCTTTCCAAACACAGGGAAAACAGATCCCTCTAAAAGTTGGAAATTGAAGATGCAGAGGAATTCCCAAAAGGGAAAGGCTTGAGACTGGAGCACACTTTTTACAGAGTCACAGATCTTCAAGATGCCTGGTTTTGATGGAAAACTGTTCTGCACTCATACAAATTTATTTACCATGGAAAGTGGTTTCAAGAGGAGTTCTCTGATACAGCTTTAAAGTACAACTTTGCCCTAATTTAACACAGCCTCTTTCGCAGAGACTTCTTCCACCAAAAAACTTTGAAAGAACTTTGCAATTGGAGTGGTGAGGAAGTTGTTGTATTCAGAAGAGTGATCTTCAGCCTGTCTCTTCATAGAGCAAGAACAGCAAGGAATACATGACAACCATTCAAGAGAATATTAGAAAAAACTCAGGGAGCTGCACTTTTTTTTTTTTTTTTGGTAGCAAGCCTCATCCGGCAGCAACAGCAGCAATTCCAGGACCTTCTGGTCCAGAGGCGTGCCAACCTACACAACATGCAGTACTGGCTGTCAATCCAAACCCTGTACTATCAAAGCCAGGCTCTGCTGATGACTCAAAAGCATATCCATCTACATTCAGATAGGTTACCATGGCAACCTCTCTGGCCTAAAAAGAGATGGACCACATTAGTTACTTAGCAGCACCTTTTTGACAGGCGAAACACAAGCTGCTCGCTCCAGATGATGGTTTGATTTAGGATTAAGTCTGTCTGAGAGCTGCTGTGGCGTTCTCTGAAGTGTTAATGACGTAACCCAGAGAGAAGAACTTCTCTGGGGACTTAGCTTCAGATTGTGGCCCAGCACCAAGGAGATTGAGCTATATGGCGGCTTTGCCTGAGAAGCACAAGTTAACAGAACAGTTGACATAACCTTTTTCCTACAGTGTGAAGAAGTCCTTTCTGAAGATCTTCTAAGATCAGCCCAGTCTGCTGAGCTAAGGAGGCCACTCTTGCAGAGGATATGCAGGACACAAAGGATTATTTGAGTTGCCGCTGGCACAACGCATCTTCTAGGCTGAAGCATCTGTTCAAAGTACAAATATTAAGCCCTGGAAAGGTCACAGTCCCTATGGCTGATGCAAAAGAAGCCTGGAGTTCAGAAAGAAATGCACACGCTCCAAAGGAAAAACTGCATGGCTACAAGGGCTTGTTAGGGTTTAGATCACAGAAGGAAGACTTCCAGAACCTAGGGTGAAGAGGGAAATGGACCCCTCTACTCAATGTCACAAGACTGAGAAGAGAAAAACTGGGATATATTGCCCATAACCACACTCTGCTGTCATGCAGCTGTGTGGCTGAAACAACAACAACAACAACAACACTGTATCTATACTTGAAGCAGGAGAAAGACATGGAGCCAGGCCAATAGGACACTAAGCATCTTCCGTAGGCGTACTTAGCTCCTTAACTAGGAAAACTGCTTCATCCCAGAAATGGTAGAAATGGTCTTACTGGTATAATGTGTGCTCAGAAAGCCAGAAGGATAACTACTGACACGGATATATACCTTTAAATCTGTGACTGGCAGAATGCTGGGCTGAATACCTAACGTGCTACCTTCAAACACCAGTTACCTGAGATGTAACTTTCCTCACTCGAGTTATGAAGTCCTGGTAAGTGGCAAGAAGTGAGGAAGGTTCTGAAATGATTAATGCCAGGTTTATCACATCAGTAGTCTATCCACTTCTGTACTACTTCTTGTACAGCAGTTTCCACTACTAGAAATTTTAAAGAAAAAATGAGAGAACGAGAAGACCTGACAAGTCTTTACTACTCTTTACTAAGTAGAAGCCTTAAAGCATGAATGAAATGTAATTTTCCCTCTAATTTGTTGATCTCTATTCTATTGCTTTGATAAAGGAGAAAGTAAATATGAAAATACAAGTATTTATTTATGACTTTATATTTGTCTGTTGTACCCTATCCTCTTGTTTTTCCTTTAGATGACAATTTTTATTTTTTTTTTCCTAGTACCAACAATAACAGCCATCAGTCTGTGAAATCCCCTGTTTCTACAGCATGCTTTCTGCTGTAGCCATGCACCTTTGGGATCTTTTGGATCCTTTAGGTTCCAATTACAACCATTTCTGCACTGGTCCTAAGTCTACTCTGTTGACAGCATAGATGTAAATGCACACCATAAAAATGGGAAACAGGAAGGATTGTATTTCTCACTATACAGAGAGAGAGACAGAAGGAGAGGCAAAATAGTCAACCAGGGTTGACTGTAAGGTGAGTTTATGTCCCATCAGGATACTGTAATTCAGTGTTTTCAGAGCTGTAGATTGCGTCACATTTTACCTACTGGACTAAGAAAACTTTTATATTGTCTTGTTTTCTTTCACATCTGTTCTGTTTCTCAAGTCTGTAAAAAATAATAATGTTTCTCTCAAATCTTATTTCTCCACGCTGGATGCTTTCCTCCTCTTTTTTTTTTTTTTTTTTTTTTTTTTTTTTTTTTTTGTGTGTGTGTCTGTGTGTCTGTGTGTCTGTGTATGTACTTTTTTCCTCATTTTTTTTTTTTCTAAAGAATTCTACTTATTATTGTTCTTTTTGATGCCAAATATTCAGCTTTCTGAGAGGTTTGTCTTTTTGGAAGAGAAAACCAAGTATTTCTCAGGAGCTGGTCTTTGTATTCATGAGAAATATATACAGGCTCCTGATTTAAAGTGGGACACTGAAATGTCAACCTATCCTTAGAAGCTTTTTGAATGATAATAAAAATAATATAACAATTCCCCTCTTGACAGTCCATTCTTTCCTAGAGAAAAAAGAAAAAAAGAAAAAAAGATGTGATAACTCATTATTATGTGGAACAAAGTAGAAAGAATTAGATTTGAAAAAAATGGTCATCACCTTTTAAAGGACATTTTGTCTTGGCCCAAGCTGTTACATTCCCATCTCAGTAAGCTTGGGTACAACAAGCAAAATAAAAGTAGAGGACTATTGAGCACAAGTGCACACATGCATGAGAACATGGTAATATTTTTAAGTGTCAGAAAACAAACAAACAAACAAACAAACAAAAACCAAACACATGAAAATTACACCACCACCACCAAAAAAGGTACATACTGTAGCATACTGTAATACAGTAACTGGTATAAGAAGTTTCTGTGAGATTCATAGTTACCTATGGTGAGCAACAGAGAAATTACTCTGCCACAGCACGTTACCATTCACACAGAATGGCAAAGAGGTTTTAGTGTAAAATATAGTGTGTGCATGTATAGCGTGTGCATTTTAGTGTAACGTATCGTGTGTGCACGCATCTTAGGCCAAAACCTGATGATGCTGATGTAGGAGTCCTTGGGTAGAAGCAGGTGATTCTGCACCTTTGTTACCCCACAGAACGTGGGTGTTGGCTTTCCTCTACTTGGGCTAAGAGCTGTGCTCTGATCGCACGCTAAGGCAGAGGGAGAAGTGTCAAAAGTGGCTCAAAGCAACCTCTCAATTTCTGGGGGGAAGAGGGGGATGAGAAATGATTGTTTAACACCTTCCATGGCTTTAAGGTGCAATTTCATGGGTGGTTTAATCCAACCCAAGGCTGTGCTGTTACTGAGTGGGGTGGTTTCTCAATTCACACTGCCACACTTCCAGATCTCCTCGGTATCCGCGTTTATCCTAGTCATACAAATTTATTTACTTTTTATTTATTGTGTGGCTAGGTGCTTCAATTAGTTTGTTTCTGATGTAAAAAGCGGCAGGAGGACTGAATGGCTGGAAGTGGAGAGGCAGTGGGCTGCTATTTTCAGCAGCAACAAACTTCTAGCTTGGTCAAACTGCTTGTGATACTGTGTTTGTAAAGCGGTGATTAGGTTTTTGAGGGACTTTGGTTGTTGCTGTACCTGATTCCCCACCTTTGGGCGTTTAATTTCACCTTTTAAGCTGAAAGAATCTAGAAGAGGAGAAAACGCTGATGGAACAGGTGTTGGTAATGTGGCCTATTTTCCTCAAGGAGGCCGGCCGTGAACTAAAACGATTAAAATATCACAGGATGGAATTAAAATACGAAATAAAGGCCGTACTCTACTTTTTGACCCTGGCGGGCATTTATGAAACGAAACGAAACCCAACAGCGCGTAAAGAAGCCCCGGCGAAGGTTCGGGCTGGTTGTGCGGGCTGCCCTCACGGAGCACACCCACGGCACGCCGCGCCAGGCAACTTTCGGGGGCTCATTTTGGGGCAGAAACCCTTGATTTCGGGGGCCGTGAGGGAGCCCTGCCCGCCCGGCGCCCCCTTCAGGACGGGGAAGGCGCCGCCTCACCCCCCGCCTCCCCTCCCCCGAGAGCCGTTACGGGCCTCGCGCCCCGCCCCTCCCCCCGGCGCGCCGGGGCCATCCCGGCCGGCAGCGTCACCCGCCGGGGGGCGGGGCGGCAGCGGTCGCCATGGCGACGGCGGGCCCCGCCCCTTCCCCCTTCCCCTCCCTCCCCACGTCAGCGCCGTCTCCCGCCCGGGCGGGGTGCGCCGCGTGATTGACAGTTGCCCCGGTAACGGGCTCGCCCCCGCCGCCATTTTGTCAGTTAGCTTTTTTTTTTTTTCAAAAAAAGCTTTTTTCAAAAATAAAAAAAAAAACCACCTTCCCGCCTGAATCGCTTGTGTGATAATTTTATTATCATTATTATTATTGTTATTAGCTTCCCTTTTCCTTTCGCACCTTGCCAAAAAATAATACTAATAAAAATTGGGGAGATAAATCGTGCGCGCGTCGCCATCCGCCCCTCTCTTCCCCGCCGTCAGGCGAGCAGCGGAGCCCCCCGGGGTGGGCACGGGGCTGGGGCTGGGGCTGGGGCTGGGGCTGCGGCGCCGGTTCGTGAGGAGGAGGAGGAGGAGCGGGCAGGCAGCGAGGGGGAGGAGGTAGCGGCTGGCAGGCGGGGGAGGGAGGGAGGGAGGGAGCGAGGAGTTCCCGGGGGCTCGGTACGGCGCTGCGCTTCCCCCCCACCCCTCCTCCTCCTCCTCCTCCTCCTCCTCCTCCTCCTCCCCCGCCCGCCGCTGTCCCCGCGCTGCCTGGCCGGGGCTCAGGCCGCCGCCGCCGAGCCGCTCCGCTCCGCTCTGCCTCGCTCCGCTCCCGCTCCGCTCCGAGGCGAGGCCGGGCCCCGCCGCCGCCGCCGCCGCCGGGCGCTGCGCAGGTTTGGAACGCGCGCCATTTTGTGAGCGATAGAAAACCCAGCCCGGCCGGGCAGCGCCGCGGATCCGCCCGCCGGGCCGGGCCGGGCCGGGCTCCCCCCTTCCTCCTCCTCCTCCTCCTCCTCCTGCTCCTGCTGCCTGGAGGAAGGCTCGCAGCGGGCAGCCCCGGCCGCGGGACGCTGCCTGCCGTGTGCCCCCAGCCGCGCAGGGCCCGAGCGCGGCGGGGCGGCCGGGCTGCGGACCGACAGGGAGGCGCCGCCACCGCCACCACCGCCACCACCACCGCCACTGCTGCTACCGCTGCACCGGGCGCTGCGGGGAGAGAGGCCTCGACCGAGCGGGAGGAGCCGCGCACGGAGCGCGGGGCCCGCCGCCCCCCGCACGGGTAAGCCCGCAGCCGGCAGCTGGGGCCGCCTCCCGGCTCGGCTCGGCTCAGCTCGGCACGGCCCGGCCGAGGGGGGCGCAGCGCGGGGCGGGGGGCAGCCCCGCTGCCATCTTAGGCGCGGAGGACGAGGAGGAGGAGGAGGAGGCGGCGGCGGAGCCGGCAGGGCCCGCGGCCTCTCCCCGCCGCGGCCGGGGATAGGGAGGGAAGGAAGGAGGGAAGGAGGAAAGGAGGGAGGGAGGGAAGGAGCTCGCCGCCATCCCCCGGCCCCGCTGCGCAACGCCCTGCGGGGGGCGGGCGGCGGAGCCGGGCCATCAGCTGGGCAGGCACCTGTTGTGGCCCCGGCTGCGGGGGGCTCCCCCCGGGGCCGCAGCGGCTGCGGGAGGGCTGCGAGCCTGCCCCCGGGGGCTGTCACCCCGCCGGGGGGGGCAAGGAGAGGGAGGGAGGGGAGCCCGGGCTGAGCAGGCGGCTGGGGGGGCTGCCAGGGTTAAGGGGAGCCCACCCGAGGCTTGCCCTGGCGCCGCCCGCGGCAGCAGAAGGCACGATTGGGAGCCCCCCGTCATGTGGAATGGGGAAATTGTGGGGTTTTGCGTTTTGGAGGCGCGGGCGGCTTTGAAGTTGTCGGTTTAGCCCGTCCAAGGGCTGTGTTAAGGGGGTTCTTTGATGGTGTGTCTGGGTGGCTGCTGTGACTTAGTTCTCCCATTGCTCCGCGGTCATTGGGGGAAATAAACATTCATTGTTCTGTAAAATTAACAAAGGCAGAATATCTGGCTGCAAAATAAATCGACAAGCGTGGTTTTGACAACCTACTGTTTTAATCCCGGGGAGAGCGCGGTGGCTTTGGCCAGTAGGTACACACAGTCGCTTCTACATGGGCACAGTGGCGTTGTAGGGACCTGTCTAAGGACAAGTTAACAACTTGTTTTATAATTGGATTGGTGAAACTGAAGAATACGTCCATGATGCCTGGTGACAAATAAGCAAACGCGTTGTTCGTGGTGGTACTTAGTTATCTGCGAGTAACTGAGCAGAATCCAACTTACCTCCTTGGATTAGTGTAGCCCAAAGAAGTTTTGGCAAAACTCATTTCTCTTTTTCTGTACTCCTCCCAACCTCCGTAGGTTGGATATTTTTGGAAAATTAATTATACTTGATAGAATTAAAATAATAACACTGAAAAAAAATCTGAATTTGAGCTAGTATTTGCTAGCTACTATCTCTATATTTTTAGTGAACTCTATATGTGTGTATCTATATAGACTATTCTTGTAGGCTATGCTTAATGCTTTTGGCTTATATGAAGTATTTGGAACCAGAGCTGTTTTATTTGCAGTCTGAAGTAGAACGCATGTGATAAATTTACATTTATTTTGTGAATTAAAAATTGTATCAAAGTTTGTGAGGCCTATTGAGTTGAAATTTTGATTTTTTTTTTTTTTTTTCCAGTGGACTGAATAACTTGTTCAAAATTGAATATAGGGCACACGGACTTCTTAAATCACAGAAAGAGGGCAATTCCTTCTCTGAAATGGTTGCGTACATATTTATACATTACAGTAGTTTAATATTGTCTCCAGGCAAAGGGGTAAGGAAGTCTGCTCCATGATAGGTTCCCGAATCAATGCTCAGGTGGGTTTAGGACGCGCCATTGGAATCCCCTCCCCCATGCTGGACAGTTACAGAGAAGCAGCACCAAGGATAATTTTACCTAATAGCAGCCAAGCGTTCTCTGTCTCAGTGTCAATTTATGGGTAGCATTCCCGCACTTGTGTAAAATAAGGATGTAGTAATCAGGAATTTATCAATTTTTAAAGTGTGCGGGTTTTATGTGGGCTAGGAATTAACACATGATGGCCATAAATGACTTCTAACACTGGTAGATGGTTTACACAAAGTAGAAAAACATGACTGGAGTCAAGTAAAAACTGTCTCTCGTCTAAGCTTTGAAAGTAACATTTAACTAGGACATCCTTCCTAACATGTATGTTGCATTTTAAAACTCTTAATTCCAATAGGACCTTGTAAAGAAACGTGTTTGGCCTAACTGTTTGGTTAGGCTTTGCCTTAATGACCTTACCGTGAGATTTTTGTTATTTTAGCTCAAATGAGTTAGTCAACACCTTAAAATATAACGTGAAAAAGTCCCTTCCCATTAGGTTATGCTAACGTGTATGAAGCTGTACCACCTGCTCGTGCGGTAGTGTGCAAGAAGACCAGTTAATACAACTCATGGAAAACTGTACCTTTATTTGCTATGATGCTCTTTGATGATTTTACCTGAACTGAAAAAGGGTAGTGACTCTTTCCAAAGAAGCAATTTTCTTGCTATAATTAAAACCTCTCTTCAGTGTTCCTCTTAAAACCTCTTTATTTCAGGTGGCTTTAACCCTGGCTACAGGACTATAGGTTGAAAGTTGCTGTTACAACTCATGTTCTTGAGAAGGAATTGAAGACTGGTATATATTTAGTCTTCCTGTAGTAATTTTTGATGCCATTTGGACAACTACTTCCCAAAGTGAAGTCAAAATCTTTCCTGGTATCTTTGTTTTATGGGAGCATGGGAGACTTGTATAACTTCTGAAATCCTTTTGTAAATAGATCCTGTTGTTGTAGAATAGGATTATTTACAGAGAACTGCTACTTTTGTCTTCATAACTGAATACAATAGATTATTTGTTAAGTTACTTTACAATTCCATCTCTTTTCCTTTTTCAGTAAGAGTTTAAGGAACTTTTTTTTTTTTTTAAATGTGTAATAACTTTTCTGCTAATCAGACTCAAGTCTGATTAGTCAGACTTCTTTTTTGCTCTAAGACCGAAATAATACAAAAGCCTTTCTGAGCAAATGTTTTTCTTGTAAACTTAAGACTGGGGGAAAAAGTCAACAAGGCTTTGCAAAGAGGAATACTCTCCTTTCTCACCTCTGGATCCTTCAAGAGGAAAGTTGTGGGAGCTATAGTCTACTGAAGTTTAAAAACACTGGGGAAAAAAACCCACCACCTTTGTGATAACTAGAAACAATTGTTCCTTCTAGAAAGACACATTCTGTATGTACAGTTACATAGTACCCTCTCTTGGAGGTGACACAATATACCCATAGAATTGCAGTGACCTAATCATTAGTTGCTCGTAACAGTTTGATATCCATAGATTAATCTTTTTCCTTTATGTGGAAGGGAGATAAAATTCTGGTTTCATTTCTGTTTTATCTAAGCATATATTAAAAAATAGCTCAATTGCTTTTGCCAGTACAAATGTATTCTTTTTTACTTTAGTGCATACATACCCCAGCTTTACTAGAACTTTAGCTCCATTTCCTCTAGTACTCATATTTTTATGAGTCTGGTCCAATATCTGTAGGTGCTTAATTATGGCTTGCTTGCCTGAGAGCATGGATCACAAAATCAGCCCCTTCCCTTCCCTTCCCTTCCCTTCCCTTCCCTTCCCTTCCCTTCCCTTCCCTTCCCTTCCCTTCCCTTCCCTTCCCTTCCCTTCCCTTCCCTTCCCTTCCCTTCCCTTCCCTTCCCTTCCCTTCCCTTCCCTTCCCTTCCCTTCCCTTCCCTTCCCTTCCCTTCCCTTCCCTTCCCTTCCCTTCCCTTCCCTTCCCTTCCCTTCCCTTCCCTTCCCTTCCCTTCCCTTCCCTTCCCTTCCCTTCCCTTCCCTTCCCTTCCCTTCCCCTGTTGATAAGGATGGAGGTGGGGAGCCCCAACATGAAGCACAGTGATGTTATCACATCCTCATTCATTCCCAAGTGTCCTGTCCCTGTGATTTACAGGAGAGCACCAACTGAAGGGCCAGGCAGCTGCAGCAGACAGTTCCCAGTCAGCTTAGCCCAAGTCCCTGCGGTATGAATACCCTGGAGCCTCTGAAGTCTGGGCAGTGGCTATTTCAGTTAGCTTGTGTTGCAGACATAATCAGTTTAATTTCTTCTCCGATTTTAGCATTTCTTAAGTTTGAAAGCAGTGAAAACGCTTCAGTAATTAAAATAGCATAAGCTAGCACTTATTCAGAAACTTACTCCTTTCAAAGTTTCTAGGATCTGTAGCCCTAAGTACCTGAAAGTGAAACTGTAAATGAAAGTGAAATCAGCTCAGCTAAGTGCCACTGTTTGTTCCAGCTGTGAGAAACCAAGCTTTCAATTTAGGTATTACATAAAGTTCCAAAGCTTTCCGGTTTTCTTTTTTCTTCTTCCCAGAAACAAATAAAGACAAACTGTGATTTGAGTCAGTTAAAGGAAAGGTTAATAAAGTAGTAATACGTCTACATGTTGAGTAGTTTCCTCTTTCTCTTCAATAACTGTTTGGACAGTGAAATAAGAGAGCAATGGACGTGTACAAATTGCTTTCTGATGGCAGAGTTATTCTTTCAAAACAGAGTTGAAAAAACTCAGAGTGAATTTTGAGTTACTCAAAAAACCAAGCTAGTAGAATGGCTGGTTGGCACAACCATCGTTAAACGTATTTTCGTGATTAAATCCAAGGTGCCCGCAAAAGTTTTAAATCCTAGTGACCCAAGAACCTATTGTTCATCATTTTTTTTGCTTCCTGGCTTCGAACACATGCAGCTAGCATTTTTGTGCATTTGAAATCCTGTTTACCTCGATGCGCTCAAATCCTTGGCGGTGTCACTGTGAGCTGCGTAAATTACTAACAGCTTCTCATGTGCTTTGCCAGTGGATGTGGTGCTGAGGAGCCAGCCGGAGCACAGCACAGCACATCCACTTGCTTTACAGAGGGAACAGCTTAAACTGAAGGAAGGGGTAAGAAGAAGAAGAGTCCTGTCAGGTAGGGAAGTTAAAGTGTCACTGCTTACTCAGATCTTTGTTTCCCTGAGCACTGTGGATTTCCTTACGCTGACTTCTGGTCAGTCCGTCCAGGTGTAGTTGCAGCTCTTTTGGGTACTTAGAAATACATAACCATATATATACACACACAGTTTTACAGGATGTATAAATGAAATACATCTAGGGTATGTGTTTGATTATAGACAGATAAAATTTTAATATACTCTTGCAAAATCCAGTTAATATGGAAAGCTCAATGAGCTCTCCTTGAGCATGTCTGATTCTGGTTTCTTTCCTGTTATTCTTTCTTTTTTTTTTTCTAATTTGTGGATAAGCAGGCATTAATTTACTGGTATGCCAAAAATTGCAAGTTAGTGTTTGAAATCTATTGATGTCTTTGTTGATGTTACAAGAGGTGATTGTTGCTTGAAGATCTCGGCAGTTTCCCTTTCTGTAGAAGTTACTCATAAGTCCGAGAAATACTGGATCATACTTGTGAAATAACACAGCTGAATATATATTTTTGCACTCTGATCAGACGCTCAGTTTAGAATGCGGTGTTCCAGTTTTTAGGGTGACTTTCCTGTCAATGTCATCATGTGCCTTCAGAAGCTGAGATTTTTATGGCAGGCCTTGCGCAGGCCTGCAAGTGTTGAACATCAGCGTGATGGTATATCTGTCCGTGTCTTCCCACCAAAATCACATTTTTGCTCAAGTCAAGTTCCGCGTGTGCTGAGGCTCCAAACTTACACTGCATTTTTCTTGCCCCCAGATCAGAAGCACTAGGAGGGGTCAGGTAACTCTGCAGTTACTACAGCTTCACACTGATTGACCCTCACGTCTCCTCAAACTTTCCCCGATGGTTTATTATTTTTAATATAGCCTGCATCTTACAAGCTTAGTTTCTAAGTGAATTAATGTCTTCTGTGAACTATGTCTACTAGAGACAGCATCATAAATGATTCATTTATGTTGAAGGCTGAGTGGAAAAAGTCTATGTGATACTGTGTTAAAAATTATAGTTGAAGGTTGTATCATAGTTAAAAGTTGTTTGGTCTTGCGTTGTACTACTTGGAGACCTTAGCTGGGATCTGATTTCCATTTTATGCACTGTACAGCGTGAAGTAAATATTATTTCTTTCTTAATTTGATGTAATGACTTTGAGATGCGTACCCCTTCATTCCTAATGCTCTCCTGTGCAGCATGTTGTTATGGCGCTGTGCAAAGGTGTGCACTTGTGGTTTGTTCGCTTTTCCTTCAGGTGAATAAGAGGCTGGGAGTGGTTGTAATTTGTTAGTCAGCTGTTGTACAAAAGTTTAATGATAGAAGGGCGAACGTTTAATAATGTGGAGGTGTGAGTGGAAATCATTAACAATATCTGATGTCCTTACAAGAGGATTTCTCTCCTGGCTTTGTAGGGTTTGTTAAGTGATATTTTCACCTGTGTCTTTGACACAGTGTGCAGTCATGACTTGCAGTTCACAGTGTCCATATGACTCTACTTTCAGTCTTTTTGCCCATCAAAACACTCATTTACATATCTCTGTGGAGTTAAATCAGCCAGTCATGTTCACAGCATGGTCATTGTATAACTCCATAGGCCTAGTGTGAAACCCTGAGAAATAGTTACACATGTGGAAACGTTGTTGGAATAGAAATACTTAGCTGCTTTACCTTAGTGGTTAATGGTAACGTTGAAAACTTGTTTTCATGCTTAAACCAAGACCAGCTTTGCTTCATGCAATAAAGACTTCTGCAATGCTTTTTTTTTTTTCCTTTTTTCTTCTTTTTTTTTTTTTTTCATATAAGCAGTCATTAGATTTGGAGGCAATTTCTAACTCTGTGTTTGAAAGTAATGTCTAGTGCCCCTTTCCTTAAGGCGATTTGCATACTACCACTCTTGCAGCAAACTGAACTAAAGAATTTTGCTGAAATATTTGTGAGTTATAAGAAATTCATAAAGGAAGGAGAACTTACTGACATCTGTATGCAAGTCAGAGCTGTGTTTGTCAAAGGTTTTCTGTTATAAAGTATAAGTCCAACCCACTCCCCATCCCGGTTATAATGCAAGGAAGTAGTTGTGTACCTGAGTGAGGGCAGTTATGGCATTCTGGCTCTCTGCTAGATGTTCTTAGCGAGCATCCAGTTATTTCAAGACGTGGAAAAATAAGTTTAACATTTAGTTCACAAGGTTCAAGCATTGTGTTTGGAAATCACTCTTTCTGCTGCGTAATTTGCAGAAATATTTTTTCTCTAAGTGAGCTGAGCTATTTTAAAGTGTTTGTTTCAGCTTAGCTACTGTTCCAATGGGGTTGAAATAAAAAGGTAAAGTGTATACAGTCATAAAAGGGAATATTGATCTCCATGTTTCATATCTGGAGGAAAGGGTAGTATGTATGTGATAAACTCCCATTTTTAAGAGGTCTTCTGAAACTCTGGCACTGTATCCACATGGTGCTTTGCCTTTAGCAACATCAGGATGATCAGTGATCTATGATTTTTGTCTGATTTGTGTGCATGCAGACTGTTTGTAGGGTGTGGGATTTTAATGTAGTAGTTGATAGAAGGAGAAAACTTTAAAACTTCCTAGATTCTTATTTAAGAAGCATCTAAGGAGAAAAAGGAGAATCTAAATTGGAATAATCCCTGTTACTAAACATTTTCCTAGTAGTTAGAAGTTGATAGAAGACTTGTGTTCTAAAACTTATGAGCTCTTGGTGTGTGTGTGTGTGTGTATATATATCTATCTATCTATCTTCACGCTGTCCAATGTAATAAAGATTATTTTGAATTCTAACAAAAAAAAAATCACAATCTTTTCTTTTTCTTTCTTAATGAATTTTTTACATCAGGAAAATGTTTTGCTTGAAATTACCAATTTTTTTTCCACTGTGAAAATGATTTCCTTGTCCTTAGTTTACATTTGTTCCCTTTTAGTGTGTATTTCTAAAATCTCTTATGAAAGGGAGTGGACTCAATTGACCTTCTCTATGCCACTCATCATTTTAGGTATCTTTATGATAACTTTTTTTTTCTTTGAAAGTGTCCTCCTAGGCATACATACCTGAAATGGTGTTTTGTCATGCTATTGGCCTCGCTCTCTTTTTGTAAGATTTTGAGTCTTCTAGTTCTTACTAAACTTCATCGAGATGTGAGAACATGCAATTATTTCAACACAAGAGCTTGGATATAAGTTGAAGAGTTTAACCTTTAGACTTCCATATGTGAAAACTTTGCCCTTGGTATCTTCTGATACAGGATTCTTCATGTGCTTTGCTTTCGCTCTTTCTCAGCATTACTACTACTATTTTTTAAATCTTAATCTTTGTATGTCTGAGGAAAATTTAGTTCGTAAAGCAACCTGAGATCGGTGATATGAGGTGAGACAGAAGTGTAAGCGTACAGTGGGCTCAGGATACAATTTCTAAGCTACGTGTTACTCGCTGTACATATTCTAGAAACTCTGAGCTCCCAACTTGACAGTGCCTTTTTATTTGTACACTAGAGGAAACAGGTACTCACTGTATTCCATGTGTTGTAATTAGGGTCCTTCTCCTTACGCTGTAATCATGTATACCTCCGTGGAGTTGTCTTTGAGTCAGTTATTTCCATGAAAATTCCCAAATTAAGTCAAGCACCCAGCGACAAAAATGGGAAGATTCTCTTGCTTTTAGTGTGTTGGCTCTGTGTCCTAGTGGAGGTCTGAACTTTATTGTGCAGTAAATATAATTGTGGTTGTAACAGGATTTTTGCTTCAGTCATGGTATGGAATGGGTAGTGCTCAGAAAAGAAGCATCTCTTCAGATGTAGTTTTCTGGTGGTGTTTTTAGGTATAGGTTGATGATAACTGCATGCTGTCCAGACTTTGCACTTAGTGTGGGGTTTGTGACTTTCTCATAATCTCGAGCATGGATCAGAGTCTAGCAAGTGCTAACAGATTCTTTTAGCATCTTGTGAAAGCAATGTTTTTCAGTGATTAGACTTCAGAATTCACAGAATCATCTACGTTGGAAGAGGTCTCCAAGATCACACAGTCCAACCTCTGACCTAACACTAACAAGTCCTCCACTAAACCACATCACTGAGCTCTACATCTAAAGCACAAGGAAAGTAATACTAGAACTGGTACTAGAAACCCCTTTCAAATTATTATTTTGTGTCTTCCTTATTGGCAACCTTTTTTAGGGGTGACAGTAGGGGTTTGGTGACTTTGGGCATTTTGTATAGCACTTCTTGTTGCTTTCCAGACACAAAGCGGTTTTTGCCTCATTACCAGGAGGTGAATACCTGCTTAGGTAAGATACTTTTCAGCGAGGGAAATGAAAGGCAAAAAAGGTAAAGTGACTTGCCCTGAGTTATACAATGACACAAAGGGTGGAGCTGAGGCTGAGGGGTTTAGGCATCTTCTGCCTTAGTAGCAGGATGCAAGTATTTACAGTTGCATCTGACTTGAGTTTATATTCTGAGTGCCTTGTAACTCAGAGAAGCAGTCTCTTAAGGTTGGAGAGTGACTCAGCATATCCAGATAGTGGTCTGCACATGGAACTTAGGATCTGTGTGGAAATTCGAGGGAATTTGAGTTAAAACTCATTTTTATCCCAAAGGGAGTCTGTCTTTTTTTTTTTTTTCTCTTACAGTCTTTTGCCACATTTGATAACATCCTTCAATTTCTGAAAGCACTGGTGGAATATTTCGATAAATAGTATCGTTTACTGTATAGCTGCCATTTACTGTGTAGCTTTGTTTTCTGTGTGCCATCCTCCTAATGTACATCTGTTCGATGAATAAAATAGCATTTGACTGTGGAAGATTGTGTTGCAAACTGTGAGACAGAATTGTATATCTAGCCCACCTTAATTTAAACATTTCCTAGCTTCTTAGTCTTTGATTTTATGTCATTTACAAAACTTTTTTCGTACAGAAAGAGAAGTATATGGTATTCATACAATTTGTATAATTGAAACATCTCCTTCTTCTTAGTACACCTCGGTTACCTGAGCTATCAGGTTAACTCCAGCATTTGGCAGGACTGATTTCTCAATCTTGTGGGTCAGCCACTTGAGAGCAAGGAGTTTGGAGAACAGCGGGTTACCCGTGCAGACGTATACCGGTTGTGTAAACCACACTCCTGTGTGCTTTGGTTTGGTTGGCTTTCATGAGGCGAAGTTGGCTAAGTTTCTACGACGTGACTTCCCCAGAAATAATCTGTGCTCCAGTTTCAGCTGGTCAGACTTGTCGGTAGTAGTGACACAGAAGAGAAGCAAATTGACAGAAGCCGATGGGAGAAGATTGAAGCTACTGGTCTTCTGGTATTAGACCTTCGTAAATTTGGGGGAAATTTGGAAAGATTTCATTACCTCTTTTTCATCCAGATCAATACCATCTTCCAGCATGAGACAAGGCAGTAGGCTGGTATGTAGTTTCGGTGCTGAGAGAGTGCTGCAGGGCAGCACAGCAAAGAACGGCACGTTCAGAGGAAAACACGAGCAACGTTGATTCTCTCCCCGCTTTCATCATACCTTGCTCTCCCAAGAACTATACCTGTACCAAACTTGAAATAATAGGTAAAGGAGCAAAACTGTGAAAAGCACCACTCTTATTTTAACATTTCATCGACCAGGGCTGTGGGACACGAGCAATATTTAAATATGATGGCGTTGTTTGTGTTGTTTTTACTGCGTCAGTGTTAGCAAACTGATTGGAAGTTCGTGCTGCAATATGTACAGCCACTGAAGCACTTTGGGTTGGATTATTGAGAGAGTTATTCTAAGGCAAAGTGTGCAACAAGCAGTTCTTTGAAGGCAATTACAGCTTAAGCAGTTCCCCTTCTCTTCAGATTCTGGCTGCTTGTTCCCACCTGCTTTGTGTTGGCACAGCTGTTTGTAAGACCAACCAGTGAATCAGACTTGGAAACTGAGTTGGCTGAAATACATAATTTTATATATATAACATTTGGGTGTGTGTGGGGGTGGAGAATCGGGTTACTTTTCAGCCAGATCGGTTCCTAGACCTGGTATACTGTGCTGCTGCTGAGACATTTGACAAGATAATGGAACGGGCTGTGTGGGTGGACAGGAGCAGGGTGCCTGGAAGAGGCCGGGGTTGGTTAACTGGCTCTGAGAGCTCTGTTACTTAATGGAGAACATCATTCGGAGGAATTTTTGCCACCCCTCCTGTAGTAAATCACTGCAGTGACAGACAGACAGACGCACACATGCACACTGCCGCCCTCCCCGCCCCCTCTTCCCTCGCTCTGTGCCTCTCAGAGTTTGGCTTGCTATCTCCAGCTTCCGCGCTCCTTCCCTCCCTCTCTCCTGCTGCCCTCTGACGCTCTCCGGCTCGCCTGCGCTCTGACACGCACAAAATCTGCCCGACAGCCTGACTCGAGAGCAAATTCTCTCTCTCCTGCTTGCCCTCTTGATACACCTCTGGTTTCTTGCACTCTTCTTGCTTGTGTCCATCTGCTGGGTCTTCCTCACTCTCACTTACTCCTTTTCTCTTCTAACTGGTGCTTATGCCCTTACTGTCTCGCATCCTTTTTTAGTGCTTGCTCTCTCAAGCTCCTCTTTTCTTCCTTCCTTGCTCAATCTTTCGGTCACTCAGTGTTTTCTCATACTTGATCTTTCTCACATTTTCTCACTTTCTCTTTTTCTCTCCCTCCTTGAGAGAACAACACTTCTGAGAGGAAAAACTGCTTCAACTTCTAGGGAAGACAACCTCTTAAGAAACCCCAAATTTTTATTTATTATTTATTTTTTCCAAACTGTACCATTAAAACAACACGATATATAGATTTCTTCTCAATTTTGTGCTCTTCTAAAATTTGAACTTAAATTCTGTATTGCCATAAGGCAGATACGGGCACACAAAATATAGATAGTTACTACTTGGACAAATGGAAAGATGAATTAGAGTTTCTGAAGTTAATGTTCTAATGAAAGGTATTTTTCTGTCTTTGTAGGATGTGAACATAGTTTATTGATAGCAAAGGGAAACTGCAGAGCAGAAAAGTTCTTATTTATTTATTGGCTCTGCTGTACAGAGGAGACACGAAAAATGTTTCTCCTAATATTATCAACACGGGCTGGTTATGTTAAAACAAACAAATAGAAAAACAAAAAATGTTGAAAATTCCATGCTTGCTTGTCCTCTTAAAAGTGACCAGAGCTGCTGGGATTATGTTCTTGTTTCATTTCTGTGCATTCATATAGGTAATATTTTTGTTGCACTTATTTACATTTTGTTGATAACCATTTACCTGTTAGTTGGGGAAGTACTGCGAGTGTTGATTCCTTATATCAGAGGTGAAATTTCATCTACAGTTTAGTAATCCAAAGGTACTTCAAATAAAAACGTGGAAGATCATATAGTTGCTCTTCTAATAGGGAGGACAAATGTTGCATTTTTTGCGTGGCTTTTTTTCTCCTCCCATCTCCTTTGGTTCTCTAAGCCCTTGGGTGAACTGGAGCCAGGAGTACCTGAAAGCTGTAGTATGCACGGCGTGCTTTCTCCACACACAACCTGATGAACATCATCTTAACTTTTGCATTGTTACATGAGGGAGCACTAAAACATACCACTCCCTGAGCTTGCAGATTTTTGTTTTGTTAGGGCAGCTGCTCTAAGTCAGGTTATAAAGCAGCCTGCTATCAGGATATACATGCTAATAAGCAAACACTACTCTGGATTACAATAGCTGCCTTTGCAAATGTTCATTTGCTTCCTACTTGGTTGGTAAATAAAAGTATTACTCATAAATGTTATATCACTTCAGTGACTTGCCTGATTTTTTTTTAATCCCATCCACCTTCTGTTCTGCTTTCGGTCTTGTTCTAGTCTTCTTTTAAGTAAACTTTGTTCCTTGTACTTGTTCTATGTGCTTTTTTTCCATGAGTGAAGATATTCAGCGGTAAACAGTGTGGTGTTGCTCAATTTCTAGGAGCAGTTGAGGCCTCTCAGTCAAATAAAGATTTAGATACTTCAAAGTTTAGAGAACGTCTTCCCCCTCCCTTATTCATCAATCCATTGTATTTCTCATAAATTTTTCATTATTCTGCATTTCAAAGCTGCCCACTTTGGCTACCTTTGTACTTTAGGATGTCATCTGTTTCCCTCTCAGGAAAGTGAGGAAGACCACTCAGTGTTTTCACACTGTCTGTGGCAGATGTCATCTGTACAGGTTAGCGTGTCTCTTGCTTTTTCATGGAAAACCGAGGCACCATGAAGTTCTCCATGCTTTCTAGTAAGTCCAGTAGGAACCTAACATGAAGTTGTCTTGAGAAAGAGCCTCTCTGAGCAAAAGAGGAAGGTTAGGCCTTGGCTGCTAAATCCGCGTAGGAATGCATCTGAACAACTCCTGAATGTCAGTTGTGTACGTGGTGTTACGAATGGGGAAAGAGTTCTCTTTCATGACCATCTTGACAGCCCTGTTTTCATATTGGGTATTTCTCTTTTGCCTTGCACTGGAAACTGCTGTATGAAGGGCTGCAGAAGTGAGTCTGTGAGGCTGCAACTCGTCCCTTTGGTGCACCTGATGTGAGCTCTCACTCTGTTGCTCCTCTCTTTTGCTATGCCCCTCTGATTTCATACGTTGCTCAGAAATACGGTGTTCTTAAGGACACCTCTTGGCATCATCCATGTAGTGTGTCAGATCACACTCGTGACCTTTTAGTTGGGCTTTTTCATGAAATGAAAAAAAAGAGCAGCTCTGTATCAAAAGCTATCTTTTTACAGCAGTTCTTTTAAAAAGCACAGCGCATGGCTACATGAAACACACCAGTTCAGTAACATTAGTAGACAATTAGGGAAAAATTCTGTTTGAAAAGCGGCTTTGTTTTGGAGTTTTTCCATCTAGCAGGCTATTCTTGGTAGCCTGCAAGGACTTCAGTCAGACAGTAAAGATTTTCTTTCCTTTATATTTCCTGGATACCTCAGACATGGTGATCTTGAGTACTGTTTGGAGGTCTGTGAGGTCAGGATTTCAAAGCCTTTTGTTTTTTATTTATTTTTATTTTTTTTGTCCTCATTTCCTTCCTGCAACCCACCTTATTAAAATCATTTTAGGAATTTTTATCGGGTAAAAGCACCGCAGTAAACCGAGCTCCCCTGGACAGAACCCTAGCATCTTCTGATGCTGGTGGGGAGACTATTAAATAATCAGAAAGATGCATTATCTTTGCATGTCTTTTAGCATTACTTAAATGGATAATTTTGTCGGTGTTAGTGCCATGTCTGCTTCTTGAACAACTGACAGATAACTTGCATTTGAAGAGCATTAGCTTGATTAGTTTATGCCCAGCATTTGGATGCTGGAATTGCTGGAGTTCATATAAACAATCCCAAAGTTTCAACTTCTTCCCTTTAGCCTTTGGATTTCATAAAACCCCGGTTAGACAAGATTCTTCTGAAAGGCTTCTATGAGAGTTTTTCTCCTAGAGGGAATACATCTTGATGAGAGATGCATTTTAGACTTCTTTCTTATGACTGCTATCAGAGAACATTCAAAAATGAATTCCGTACACCTCCTTCATAGTGACTGCCCTCGGAAGGGGATTCAAAACATTAGCTCAAGTTAGCAGGCTAAGCTTGGTCTCTACATTCAGGACCGTAAGTTCAACAGTTATTGAAAAAAGAAAAAGTGGAAAAAAAAAAAAAAAGAGTTCTTCTGAGTTCTTTAAAGCCTTTAGGGTATCAAAATTTGGTAGATTTCTTCAAATAATTTAGCATCGTGCCTGTGTGTGAAACCCAGTAAGCGGACCTGAATGAAGTTGGTTTTCTTTTTGGTCAATCAGTGTTAGAGCTGATAGAGGTTTGGGAAAGGAAGGAGTGTGTCAGAATGCTGTCCCCCTTCTTTTTCTCTTTTGTAGCAGGAAATGTTGAGATTTGTTTAACGATCGTGTGCTCCTTCATCCTTGGTTTTAACCTTTTGCTGTTACGCGAGTGAAAGCAAACTCACGTTTGTTGTGGGCTGTGTTTGTGTGCCGGTGACACAAGGTGTAACCTGTTGCCAACCTTACAGCGAAGTCTCTGCAACCTTTTGTTCGATTCATAAAACACTTTCCACACTAGAAAGTCCTCGTTTTTGATATCGATAGGCAGGAAATAATACAGGTTTATACGATTTTAGTGGTGATTGGCAATTCATTTCACTTGATGAAAGCATGTCATGGTTTCCTGGTCTTTGAAGGCTCTTGAGTGACTAGATCTTTTTTGTGGGCTATTCCGTACCTTCACCAAAGGGGGAAGGCTTGGTGAGGAATGACTGCCTGAAAGTCTAAGAAAGCTGGATTACATTATGATGAGTGTGCTCTGAGCTTAGTGATATATTTTTTTTTTTAATAGAAGACATAACAGTGATTTCTATCTGGCCCAGCAAACATGCTGGAGTCTCTGATGAGCTACCTGCAACCATATTTTATAGGGACATAGAGCTACCATGCGTATTAGATGAAATTTCTATTCAGTGTGATGATAAACGTACCCCAGTAAAGCTGTTGCTGGTTGCTGTGTGCCCACTGTCTGTGCTGGCTTCTCTCCCTGTGTGTGCGTGCAGCCCCATCCACGTGTTTATATGACTTGAATAGGGTGTTTGAATTCTTCCTAATGACTCATAATGCCATTTAAAACGCTCCAGACTTCTGCTGCCTACAACCTGTGCAGCACGGCATATCTCGGGATGTATCAAGATTACGCTTAATGGCAGGGATGGAGGCTAGCAACACAGTAAAGCAAGACCTCAGAGTTTAAAATCTGAAAAATAAGTATTTTGATTTCATCACAAGAATACATGAAAATTTACTGAAGTTTAATTCATCTCCTTCTTCAATGAGAGTTTTCTAGGTCACTGGTTCCTTAACTGGGGAATAAGGCCATGGTAAATGAGCTACAGATGGAACTTAAAACCATGTTGCATTGTGTTAAGTTAAAAAAAAAATTGTTGGCATGATTAGTATTTTCTTAAAAAAAAATAAAATAAAATAAAACTTTGAGGCTGACAGTGGTCTGTATTCTAATAAATGTGGGCTGTAGTTCTGGAGTGAATGATGTGAGGTAAAAGTGGAATCATTTATTTATTCATCTTTATTTATTCATTGCGGTGAAGGAACAAAGAGGGGAAAACCCATTTGTGCAGTTTTTTGCTGATCTACTTAGCCTCGTCTTTACCGTAGTTTCGGAGCGCCTCGTGATGCTGTGTGCATCGGAGATTACCTCACGAGCGTGATCCAAGAGTTACAGTAATTTCCTACTTCAAAGGCGGCTTACGAGACGGAGAGGAATTAAGCTCCATCCTCTGACGGGCTTGGGGCTGTCATCGTGGCAACACCTACCTCGTCGGTGCCTGGGTGTTGCAGGGGAAGCAGCAGTCAGAAATCAGGGTAGGTTTTGTGACCCAGCAGGTTTGCCAGCAGCCAAAATCAGATGACAAGGGACTGTCCCCGTCCGCTTTCTCCCTTGGCTGTACATTTTTTTAAGTTCTCTTTCTTGGTGCTTTGGCTTTACTTTTCTGTGCGGGGCCAGCTTAAGAAGCAAAGTACAAAAGGCTAATGATATACATAAAAGGTAAAATCGTTACTGCCAGTTTAGCTACCTAACCTGTTTCATCAGGAGGTGGAAGAGCGCCAGAAGATGAGCCTTGCCTGTGACTCGGGCCTTTCTGTACAGCAGGAGCCCCGAGCCTGGTCAGCCTGTGTAGCCATATGCTTAGCGTGGAGGTGTGTAATGGGACACAAACTGAGCTAGCATCTTTCTGGCAAAAAAAGTGCCTGACAGAGATGTGAACAGTATTTGGTTGGGTTGTTGAGTTAACTCGTTTTGCCATATATTCAGTGTGAAAACTGAAGCTTTGCCCAGGAAAGGGGCAGAACTCTGCACCTGGGGAAAAGGGAGCGGGGCTGTCCTTCCTGGTGGTGGCAGCCTGTCAGAGTGTAAGGCAGGACTTCACCTGTAGATCCAGCATCGTGCCCTAAGCACTCAGTGCTTTAAATGTTTTTCAGAATGGAGTTTTAATAGCTCTTACACTTCTTGGGGAAACTGTCCAAGCCATCCCTGGAGGATATCCCTTCTAAATTAAGAGGTATTTTGTAGATTGTACTCTTCTGTAAGATGCTTATGACAGATTCAGAGTTCTTTATTCTGGAATTAGGCATGTGAATTATTTTTAGAAAGCTGTGGAAATTTGTTTTAAGCAGGTCCAGAGGGAGCTGGGAGTACCATCATTTCCATCACTTAGACCTCAGCTGGTAGAGCATGGGAGTGAGCTATAAATGAGCCCCCATTCAGTGTCTTCCTCAGGTGAAGTGAATCCAAACTTGTTCCTGACGTGCAGTGAGAATATGTCGATCACCTGGCCTTTCACATGTTCTTGGAGACTGCCCACAAGTCCCACTTAATTGGTACAAAAGAGAATCAAAGAATCACAGGACAGGGGAAGAAAAGGAAACACAGCTCTCCAATCCAGCGATCAGTGCGCTTACCTTAAAGGAAGAGGAAGAAGAACGGTTCGGGGTTTAGTCAGTGCTTATGCCTTTTACAGGAAGTGGCTCCTGGGTAATGTTTTGTTTTCTCAATGCAGACACTATGTGAGTTACGCAAACGTGGGGCAACCACCAAGTCAGGAGTGCTGAGTGATATGCAAATAAGACGTAGGGAGTGTGGGAGCGCGTAGATGGGACATCGAGCAGTCTGCAGCAGTGGGGTAATTTTCAACTCACTCTTCAGTTATTTCTTAAGGAGCTTTAACACTAATTTTTATAATGAAGTTGATTTCCTGAAGGACTTATTCTGATAAATTGTGTATTTACATTTGTTAACTCAGAAAAGAAAAGTACCCCATGATGTTCTTTGAAATGCATTTGAGTGCAGTTCATAAGGAATAATGGCGTTGTGCTCTCGTTTGAGGTGTCCTGAACTCTGAAAGCAGTGCTTTTCTGCAGCTCCTCCAACCTGAGGTCTCATAAGATGATAGAAATAATGTTCCCTATGCGATTGCAGCAATAATCCACGGCAGAAGCATTTTTGCTTCAGAATTCAGATACCTCCTTTACTGCTGCATTGGTCAAACTGAGTTAGGATTTAAGGCATGCTGTAGAAGTCTTTGCGTATGTAGGCTAGACCACTGAGAGCTGAATAGTAAGGATGCCGGATTTTACTGTGATGAACGTTTTTTTTTTGTTCATTTTGCTGTCAGAGGAGTTTGTAGTTGGCAGGCCTGATTAAATTTATTTCTTCAAATTTATTTATGTAGACTATTATGACAGACACGAACTATATATAGAAGAGCCTGTAAGCATTTCCCTTGTGTTCCAGAAGCAGAGGTGGGGTCTGTAACTAGTGATATCAAACCAGATGTGAGCTGTGGTCTTCGAGGTGCTTCGTGGCAGTTTGGCAAGAATTATCTGACGTACGCGACTTAGGCTGCTCTTTATTTCTCCTGGATTGTATTTGTAGCCTATACAGAGAGTTTTATTATAGGTGTCTAAGGTTTGTGAGCCCTCTACTTTTGCTTTTTAGTCGACAAACTTGTTTGGTTTAGATAATGAGCTATTTAGGCAAGGATCTCCATTTAATTGTGTGTCACACAGCGCCTAAGACGATGAAGTTCTCCCTCCGTAAGTAGAATACCCCACTTTCTCTTTCAGCACAGTGCTAGAGCGTGGCTGCCTCACTTCCAACACCAAGTACTTGGATTTGGGGTCCTGACTTCGGAGTTGTCAGGCTCAAAGGTCCAGGCAGCAGAGACCATACAAAAACACAAATGAAGTTCTCCCTGACCAGGTGGTAGCACGCAGAATGTAAATGCACTCCTGTTTGCACGTGCTGAAGAAAAAAGTTAAGTTTTTATTTACTGGGGAGACTTTTAAGGTGAAAGTTAAACTTGCGCTGTGGTGTTGTGCAGAGCTAGCAGGAAACTGATAGCAAAAGGTGAATATTTTACATCACGCTGAATTGTGGAGGTGACTCAACGAGGCTGGGGCAGGTGCCAGAGATGGGCCTGCACTGAATGGCAGCGGGCAGGGAGGGCAGTGGGGGGAACACAGCAGCCAAATCTAAATCAGCTTTGGCTTTTGGGCAACTGCAGCTCGAGAATTCTTATTTTAATGAAGTAACTTAGTTTATTCATCATCATATTTGAATGCATCTGGTTATCATAGAGCCTGACCTTGACCACTGTAAATTTACTTTAAAAGCTGGTGAACTTCATATGAACCGCTATTTGAAAGCATATTGAAGATGATTTTTAAACATGGTGTGTCTGTACTGGCATGTCTGGTAAAAGCTGAAACCTGGTTTTTGGTTTCCGAGTTAGAGAGAGCTGGAAGAGCAGTCATGGTACGTGTAGTTTTGGAAAGAAGCAGTTTCATCTCTTTTTCTTTTAAACAATGTAACTTCTCTTTTACATCCGAATTTAGGGAACCGGTTACTTTGTTGATATCCTAAAATCCTGGAGGTAATCCTAAAATTCCCTTCCAGCATCTTTTGACATTGATTGATCTAATTAAAAGGCAAATCTGAGTTCTGTAAGCGAATGTAAGTTGTGGTTAAGTCCCTGTTTGTACATTTGCACCTTTGTGTGAGTTAATTGAGGAGAAAGGCAGAAGGGCTATTCCGTATTTCACTTCAGTATTGTTCTTGGGGTCTGTAGAAATAGCAATAATGTGTTGAAATTTTGAGTTGTGCAAAAAGGGAAAAAGGACATCCTTCCCTTTAGAAGAATATGTTAGAGTTACTTTTAGGAATAGCCATTTGTGAGCCAGAACCACTTTTGTTGCTGCTGCCAGCCTCTTAAATCAGCCCCTGCTCCCCTTGTGGAGCAGCAGCATCTGCCCTGTTTCTGAGGTGCCGAGTTTAACAATTGTAATAATAAGGTGAAGGTTGTGAACTTGCCTGCATAAAAATCACCACCTGATGATAAGATGGACCATGTCTTGTTTGTTACCTTGAGAGAAGGAAATAAGAAATAAAAAAGAAAGTTAAGAGCTGAGGCCATCCTCTGTCTAATTTCAGGCTTCTTAAATAGTTGTACTGCAAATGTGTTCGCTTTAATCATTCTCCTAGTCACTGGCCAGTTTGTCCTCAGACTCATGTTGTGGCTGAAGCCTTGTCAGGAAGATGCAAGATTTGGGTACCTTGTTGGTTAATTTTTAAGTGCTAGAAATATTTTTTTTTTTTTTTTTTTTTTTTTGAAAAAGTTTACATTGAGTTCTGCAGCACTTCCAGGGTGAGGAAAATGTGTTTATAACTGAATAAATCTTTCTTTACATGTTCCTTTTAGATGCATTGGATCAGAAATGTACCTGAACAATTACTGAGGAGGAAAAAAAATAATCTAAGTGTATGAAGTCTGACAGATGCATTAAGGAAAATGGAGATGTTTGAGAACAGAATACTTTCATTTGGTTTCTTTGGATACAAGGCAGAAGTAGACAAGTGTCAGTTTTCAAGCTATGATTTAGGCTGAAAGAGTTAAATGATTTGTTGTATTAGAGTAGAAAGTTTATCAGCAGTAATTCTTCATTATCACTTTTCTTATCAGGAGTGTACATGCCCTGGCAGAAGATACAGGGATTCGGGGGTAAAGTCTGCTTTAAGACCCAGGCATATGGCTCACATATGACTAGAGAGCACCTAGCTGTGTGTATGCGTCTTCTGTCTAAATCTCTGAGATAATGAAGGGCAAAATTAGATTGTGGCACTGCAGCTGTCAATGGGAGCTGTCCTCTGGGGATCAGTTAAGCAGCAGTTACTCCGTGGTGTGTTTGGAGAGGTTGAAAAGTACTAGAGAAGGCACACAAACCAGTATGTTGTTCCAACAAGCCACTTATCAGCCGTATAAATAAGTACTATTTGCAGAGCTAACCGGCAGTTTACAGGTAGCTGTTGTTTTGTTTTAATTTCAAAAACTATAGGTGTGCGTATTGCTATGTAGTAAAGCAATTCAGAAGCTTTCAAGATAAAAATATTACTGTATCAGGGCAACCAGCATCTTGGTTGTTATAAATATACTTGAAATATGTAACTACAGATTGCCTTTGAACTAAGGTGGGAAACTATCTGCTGGAGAAATAGTCTTCCTTCATTTAGACATGCCATAGAAGCTGTACAGGTGATTTCCTAGGGATCTGTGTAAGTATATAAAGTATTTTTGCAACAGAGTTTGTTGTGGTCTGAGTCAGATTTTATAGTAATTATTCTAAGAAATTACTTTAACAGAAGGGTCAGAAACAATGTTGATTAAAACAAGATAATGACCTATGAATTAGTTAATTTCCATTTCCTGTTACATGTACCTTGCGGCTTGATAGGGAATTTGTCATGCTGCAGGGCAGAATTAGAAAGGAAAAAGAAATTAAAACAAGGAAACAGCAATTACAGCAAAACCCAGTAACATCTGAATTCATTAGGTATGGGTCACTTAGAAAGCTGGACTCCACTGACTTGAATGTGTCCTGGTGTTTTGTTTAAAGCCCTGCTGGCCATACTGTACGGCTCAGGTGTTCGTTTTATTTTCTCCTGTATCTTGGAGTTCTTTTTTTTTTTTTTTTTATAGTTTTTTAATATCAGTTTAATGGCAAACTTTTGGAGAGGAACTGTTGTCTGCACCTGTTGAAAAATATGGTTTTATGTGATTAAAAATTTTATGTGATTAAAAATCACATAAAGGCATTGCAGTAAATCTGATCTGTACATGCAGCGAGGAACAACCACCCTTCCCTCACGTTCCTGTGGCCATGCAGAGTGCGTGCATGTGGCATCTGTACGTATGTGTGCTGTGGGTCTGAGCCCTTGCAGGTTTTGAGGGGTAAAAGCATTTCAGTACACATCACTTGCCTGGAAAGCACTGCAAATGCTGTCCCAGCTCTAGGATAAATAGGTTGAAGTAGCTGCACTCCTGTCTTGCCAAGTCCCTGAGAAGTAGGTGGTCTGTTTTGTAGATAAAAGGGCAGGAGAGGATGGAAATAATAGTTAAGGATCACTAAATGGGAAGAATAGGAAGCTGTATGTAACAGGTAGGTTGGAGTAAAGATCTGTAAATTGAGTGGTTTGCCACTTTCTGTGGATGTATTAGTTATTCCTTTAATTCTTTCTTTGCATACTGGCATTATGGCTGGAAGAAAGAAAGAAAAAAAAAAAAAAAAAGAAAAGTAGGAAGGTTACACTGTCTTGAGACTTCTTAGATTGAAAGCTCTAAACTGATGGATGGCAATACGTAGTGGCATACGTGTTGCTTCACATTTCTGAAGTTCTTTTCGCAACCACGAGGAGCAGAAACAGCTCACTTCATTTACAGAAGACTATGTTTTTGGGGACATCAACGGAAAAATCTCTGCGCTGAAAAGCATTCACAATGATGAGAGCAAATTAAACTGGATAAACTAGTTTAGGGTCCTCATAGATAATCTACTTTGAAATATGACTTTACTCACATGAGTCTGTTTATTTCATGTGCTACATATTAAAAAAGGCTCAATTTCTAAAAGAAATTAATTTAGTCTTTGCACATAAGATGCCATCGTTTAAGGAAGTTATAGTTAGGAAGCATGTTAACATGAGAAAGAAAGTACTTGGTTATAACAGCTCAGTGACATCAAACCTTTGTGGATATTGCAGGGGATGGATGGGCAGCTCCTGCTGTAGCATCTCCCTGCTTCTGTTGGATGAGGGAGCGCAAAGGAAGTAAGTAGAGTGGTCTGACTTTGCTGCTCTAAACCAGGTAAAACTTAACCATGTCCATTTTGCTTAACACTGTTATATAGGTGGAAACAAAGCAGTTCCCCACTGTGGCTCCTTGTATCGTCAGTATTGTGAAAAACATTTTAAGTTTGTACTTCCAAAAGTTAATGTTTGAAGTCAGAGAGAAAAGAAATAAACATATGCAAGTTATCTAAAAAAAAAAAAAATCTGATGTATTTTAACTTTATATTAGCTTGTGTTTTTAATCTTATTTTTTTTTTCCCCTCTTATACTGTATCACTTTAATGCTCCCTAAAACCATAGGCTTGATTCCACAGACAGCGTGAACAACCAGATTTTTAAAAAACAGTTCCCGAGTTGTCTGGCTGTATGGGTCGAGTATCATCAGCTCAAGGAAAAGAGCACATCTTTTAGAAGGGAGAGTTAGGTGTTCCTATTCATAAAGAGGCCAGGTTTAAAAAAGTGTGTGTCATAAATCGGGTGTTTTGGAGATCCAGGTTGCACCCTGAGGTCTCACCTCCTTAAGGCTGGTGCGACACCGTTCTGGGTCTGTCTGCAGTGACACGAGGTGCACCTCTGTCCCTAGGACTTTGACAGCATCACTGGCTGAGGGAGCCCCTTTGTGTCCCGGCTGTTTGTCCGTGCCTCCAGGCTGCTCCTTCAGTTTCGCTGCATGCCCGTAGCGATGCAGGTGAGAGAACTGGCACGGGTTAAACACGGGGGGCGTCTTTTCTCCTGCTCCCTAGGGTTCCCCACCCGGATCAGCTCCCCAGCGCGGGTTGCGGGGCGGCTCTGTCATAGTAGCACTGTCTCAGCCAAGCAGGTCGCAGCAGAAAGGATACGGGCTGCTTAAGCGGTGCTGCTGCCGAGAAGAAATTCTTGCTGAAGTGCAACTGTAGTTCTGCCTTTGCCAGATCCGAATTTGGGTGAGAAACTCTGTGATTTCAGCAAAGCTGTTTGCACATGCTTTCACACTTAAAGGATAGGGCTTCTTGCATCACATGGTATAAATTTAGCATAAGAGTGAAACCAGCCATTCACAGTATTTTCTTTTTTAGAGGAACTAGTGCTGTTTGGAGCACTGAGAATCACAATTTGACAGTATACAAGAATAAGGATGGTAGGGTATGTTTTGTTTTAGATGTAATTGTTTCTTAAGTGTCTCGCAAATGTTGATCTAGAAGCTAACGCAGTCTTCTCGTTTAGCAGTGTATATTTAAACCCCTTTGGTAGTGAAAAGGATAACACAAGCTCTTAGGATGAATGGTGTGTTAGTGAAGTTTAATATAAACTAAGTTTTGATAGGTGCCTTCTTGTACTGGCTGGAGAGCCAGCCATGTACAAAAATGCCCTTATCCCATAACTTTAATGTTCCACGTCTGAAGTAGGGGTTAAACGAGCAAGTGAAGGTGACTGTACTTGTGGTCCTGTTGGATATACTAATGAAACCGAGGACAGGTGACTGTAAAACTGCAGGAGTTTATTGGGTTTATATGCTGAAGCCATATGTACTTTTAATTGTGTATGTTACTTTGTGTGATTGAACGTGAGGAGTTGTACTGAGCTCTGTGTAATACTTCAGATATATGAAGCCTGATATGCAACAATATAAGAGAAAGGAAAAAAAAAATGACATCACATCTGTTTATCCTAAGTAAAGAGAAGCAGTAAATACTACTGCATGTTATTATTTTTTTTTTTTTAAGTTAACATTTTAAAGATAACAGAAGATAGCTTCTTAACTGAGGATCTGAATTGCTGTCCGGAGCACTGGAGATAGCATTTAAACCGCGCTGTTTATACTTCAGAAATGTACAGCAACTAAATTGTGTTACCATAGCTATCCTGCAGTTGCTCTTAATTGACTGGATTTCACAGCATGGCTGAGGCTGGCAGGGACCCCTGGAGGCCACCTGCTCCAAGCCCTGCCCAAGCAGGGCCACCCAGCGCAGCCTCCTGGGCTGCACTCTGTGCCCTAAATCACCTGTGTGTCTGTATACCCAAACAGGCAGGGTGTTACCACTACAGTAACAAAAAACGGGGGATGTGCAAACTCCAGAACAGCAGTTCCGGAGCTCCTCAACTGTGCGTCTCTGGGAACTTGTCCTAAAAGTTGACAACAACTAGCTAAATTCCCTCTGGGATTTATTTATTTATTAGAATTCCATTAGTATTAGTTTTAGTTCACGTTTTATTGTGCAGTATTTTAAATAATGTACCAAATCTGTTTGGTGAACCTTTTCCCCTGTATGTCTTGTGTTCAGCAGCATCATTTGTTGTTCGTGGGTTTCAAGAGCACGCTGTTGAGATGCAGACTAGCAAAAGCTTAAGAAATTGTTATTTTAGTGCTTTATGTATGTCTCTCTCCATTGTATTCCAGCATATTAACCATCTCAAGGTAATCATTTCAACATAATGGCATATAGTTCAGGATAATTTCACCAGTAAATAAATAAATATTTGTGCATCTCAGCAAGTATTTATATTTTATGTTGCTAGCAACAGGCTTGCATTTGCTGAAGGTCAGTGACCTGAATTATGTTCGTCTCAGACAACAGTGGGTGTCAGAGATTTCTCAAGTAATACTCATGAAGTACCAGAGAAGTTACAAAATAGCCTTTCATAGAGGAAGAAGGAACTTCCTGAACTTGGCTGGCATTAGCACAATCTCCCAATTCTTCACTAAAGGTTTCATGTAGAATTTTATAATGCAGTGATACCAAATAAGGACAACTAATCTCTCTAGGAAGTGTTTTAATTAGTAAAATATAAAAAGTAAAACCCTGCCCAGCAGACTTATCTTTTAATTCAAGCTCTTAGGTGTTCTGTTATTGATGTTCTGAAAACTGTCATTTCAAAAGACTGCTTCATAGATGGATGCTGGAAATGAAACCAAGATTGTAGTGAAAACGTGACCCTTTTAAAAAAGGTGTTTATGGTTGTTGCTTTTAACACTTTGTTCCACCCAGTGCAAGGATGCAATCTTTGAATTGTAGATGCTTTAAATTAATATCTATTATATAAACTAGATATTCAACACATTATATGACTTACCTACGTTTTTAGGTTTATGAAATAATGAAGTTTAAGAAAGCCCAACTTGCTGCTCTGCTCTGCTGCTCTTAGATTCAGCTGAACTGGATTCCTGTTGTGTTCATATGTTATAAAATTGTCCCCATTTGCAAAAACTCACGATCTAATTTGATATCCAGGCAAACACAAAAAAAAGAGAAACGGGGAAGGATGATGACACCTCTCTAGAGAGAAGTTAATAATGGTTTTTGCGCTTAATTGTTAGGTTTTTATATGTATGTCTGCTCTGAAACCAGCTTTGGTTTACAGTGAACCTCATGGCAAGTGAGTTGGCTATTAAGTGTCTCCAGTGAAGGAGAGAATGCTGTTGAGGAATACAGTGGGATAATGCACACATCCTCAAAAGCCTAATGGAGAAACTCGGCCTCTGGTGTGAGGAAAAGTTAGGGACAGGTGAAAGCTTGGTGTTTTTCATAGTCACCATCTTTACAATATGGAGTACGATCTGGGATAAAATATGCCTGCTCAGCACCTTCTGTTAATTTAACTAAATATTTTGTAGTAAAGTTCAACTCTACACTTGAAATTATTCATGAATGTGGAATTGCTTTGAGTAGGAGGGTAATCCCATTATCTATACCTTGAAGAGTTCAGAGGAGCGTTGTGTAGGTAAGGGCAGACGAAGAGCAGAAAGCAGCTGTAATTAAAACAGGAAGTGAAAGCTTGAAGTACAGTTTTAGCATGGTAGCTTCATACGCAATTGATTTCTAAGAACTCTCTCTTCATTTAAATAAACTACTTCAGTTATTCTTTTGCTTGCTGTACAACTTCCAATAATTTTCTTTTCAACACCTTAGTCATCTCTTCCTCTCCTTCTTTAATCCCAGTTCACTTCTGTTAGGTACCAGTCAGTAGATCAAGCTGGGTTCTTGAAGCCCAGTAAATGTTGTTACTGAGGGGATCCATTTCTTTTCTGGTAGTGACCTTGCAGATTGTGTGATGAGCAGGATTTGTTCTTTGTTCTACATCATCAGTTTATCATCTAAAATGGGCAGCCCTTTTTATGGGCTGTGTAAAGGGCATTTCAGTTTTAAGAAGTCAGCAAAGCAGAGGCATGATAGAAGGCAGTTTAAATGTGTTGCCCCTGCAGCTATTATGTGGTTTGACCGTGTCTATTTCAAAAAGAAAAAAATAGTTTAAAATGTTACCCTTTTGTGTATCTGTGCTATTGGTACAGTCATAGAAACTCATTATCTTTGGTTTGGGATGGTGTTTTTAAATTATTATTATTATTTTATATCATGGGTCCCTTCGTAGAACACAGCACTACGACAGGCACCCACCTGCCTCTCTGCTTCCACAGTACTTGTCCAGTTCTTCAGGCTGTGGTAGTTGTCCCACTGATGGAAGAAATGCCTTGGTTTGTGATGGGCATGTTCTGCTGGGTAGCTGTGAGGTGGGTGGGTGTACAGCTTCCCTGTTAATGAGCTGTTAATGACTTCAGTTACATCAGCAGCTCTTCCTTACTGCCTGTAGCTCTAACTTAATCTTCTCCATTCAAAAATGATTCAGGTCTCTGTGTGATACCTTTCAGTTTGGTTTCTCCTTTTTTTTTTTTATACCTTTGTCAATCCTTTGCAAGGCGGATACTTTTCAGAGTTGGTATTATAAGTGATCTTAAAAGCAGTCGAGGTTAATTTACAATCAGCATAAGGCAGAGCCTCCCAGATGGATGAAGTTGGTTCACTACTGTGACAAAATAAGCTGTGTGTGAAGTTCGGTAGCTACAGCATGAAATTCTGTGTTTGCTGGATGGCACGTTGTTATTAAATGGCTTCTTTTTCTTATATTTCAGAATAGAAAGAATATGCAGTCTGTTTGCCCGGGACAGCACTGTGCTGAATCTTGCTGGAGTTGCCGTGGGTTTGGTACAGCACTAGGCTGTTGGAAAGCACTGGAGATGTGCTGATGTTTGGAGCTTACCATGCCTGTTGCAGGACTGGCAGAAGTCTGTATGAATGCTCTACAATCTCTACTGGCTGAAAATCAGCTGGGTTTTGGACAAACTATGTTTGTTGATAGTTTGAACTACACTGACACTACTGAAACTGGCCTTGTGCTGAGGTGAATGAGAAGGAATCCTCTCTGTATTTGAGCTGCAAGGTGGTAGAGACAAAACAGTGATGTTTCCAGGCCTCGCAGCTGCTCCTGGAAAGGCTTTCTCCAATACTAGTTTCTACAGATACCGCAGTTTAAAAAAAAAAAAAAAATCTTGGCTAGGGAGAGCTTTCAAAAATGGCAATACAGATCTTTGGCTGTGAGACATCAGTGCAGGCTGGACATACCTAGCACTTAAGGATTTTTGCTGTTTGTTTAAACCTGGTGACTGTTTAGTGTACAGAAGAGCTTGGTCTTCCTTCCTCTCTTCTTGTTCTTGAGTGTAGGTAGGTGACTGCTCAGCTTAGCTGGACTAAGCTTAGTGCAAGCCACTCTCAGCATCTGTTTGTGTGGTGTATACGTTTAGCATAAGTACCAGGATGAGTTTTTTTTTTTTTTTTTATCCAAACTGAAGCAATTTAGGCATGTAAGCACCTAGTTTGTAGGATCCTGTGTAGCCTTAGACAGTACTCATCAGCCTTGCCAAGGTCATGGCCACTGAGGGTATGGCACTGACGTTGGAGGTGTCTGTGGAATTTCATTAGTGAAAAACTAAGGCTGTTGGTGTGTGATGGGGGGTGGCCAGATCTTGTTTGCTCCCTCCCTCTTTTGGAGGCATGACAGCAAGAATTTACCTGCTCATAAAATAACAACCCACTGCAGCATGTACTGCTGTATGTATCGAAGAAGTAATTTGTACTGGCTTACCCCCGCCCGCTTTTGTGTGTGTGTCACTTCTGTGGCATGGTGGCAGAACTGGTAGCTGGGCTTAGGGTAGGTGCAGTGCTTACACAGTTATTGTTGGTTAAGAAATGAATGTGAAATTCAGTATTTTCTGCTCAAATTGCAGTACCTACGTGCGTTTCAGGCTGGAAACACTTTTCTGGAGTTACATGTATATCTCAGGAGGTGTTTAAATTGTAATAATCTAGACTCTACAATTTAATGAGCTGTTAAGCAATTTGCCGAAGTTCACTAAAATTCTCATTTATTAGTGAATTTTTTGATGTCTGCATCAGTTGTATAGTACCAACAATATTTCATTGGGAGCATCTGAAAAGCAAATCATTGAAACTACTTTGACCAGGGGTTGGTTAGGTGGTGCTTTTTGTTTTTCTTGCATAGTCCCACGGTACTTTGTAAGTTCCATGAGAGACTGTTCCCTGGAAACTCACCTTTTTATATCTCCTTGTCACGCAGAAAGTTGTAATTTTATCGTTCTGAGCATTTGTTTTTTTAAATTTTGTGTAAGATGAACCTAATTCAATGTCATAGGAGGAAAAATGGGGTTGTACATTGTAGACTTACGTGCACTTACAGTTCTGTAGCTTGTTGATTTGGCAAAATCCCACAGTTCAGCCTTGCAAGACGGTCTTTGTAATGTCTACCTCTACTTTTAGGATGTTTTTGGAAAACTTCATTTTCTGTTGGAACTTCCTAGGTTTACCTCTGTGGTTCTACCTGATAGCTAGGACTGAACTAGGTGTTATGTGAATCCTGTAGAAGAGAGGTTTACGTTTCCTGAGGTATCTTACTGGTTGTATTTATACTTCGTATTTTTTCTTCATTTTTCAGTGTTGTTTCCTGCTGGACTCCCCCTGTCCCCACAACCCTACAGGATGATATGAGACTTGAAAGAAGACGATGCATACAGGTGAGCTTATTGTCATGGGCTTTTAGAAGGGAAAATCTTTGTTGTTGAAACACTTTTTCATCCCCTTTACTTTTTCTGTACCCCCAAAACTGTATCATTCCAACTTTAGTAGAATATTTAAGAAACTGTAGAACTTAGGAAATCTTCTTATGAAACTTATGAAAACTTTTTCGTAACTGACTAGGAAGATAATGGTTTCCCTGAATGGAAATGAGTCCAAACCTTAATGAAAAAAGGGTTTGCTTTCAAGGATGCTAACTAAATATACTGCTTTTCATCTTTTCTTCTTTGTTATTACCTCCCTTTTAATGCTGCCTGCTTACCAAGAGATGTATGTCACCTGTTTTGTGACACTCTATTTCCATCTTTCCTTAAATTCCTTTTAAAGAAATGTTACGGATCCATCTGAAAGAGCATGCCAAACAAATAGCTAGGAGTTCATTATGCCTCACGTATTTATGTCCAGCTACTGTAAGACTTCTCAAGAACTGAGGATAAGATCTTTGAACATCTTTAACTCATTACTCATTTTTAAAATTGATGTTTTAGGAAGTTCTTCTGTTTTCTGGTAAGCAAAATAAGGCCCATGTGTACTTGCAGATTAAATAACTTGTAACAGTACTGTTTTGCTGGAAATACTTGAATATTTTTTTTAATATTTTGACATGAAAAATCATGATCAACAGAAACAGAGTAGAAGTTGGGTTATACAGGAGGATTGGTGTAGTTCTTTATGCCTGTGTGTCCATATTTAAGTTGCAGAACAATGTAATGCTTACGTTTTGGGGCCCGTGACAAATGAAGTGCGTGTAAGACAGGTCTTGTGTTTGCTGGCTCTGCTTTAAAACCGTTGAATCCTTGAGGTCAGGAAAAAAGCTAGATACGTTTACGTATGCATGCAGATCATCTCCTGATTGACAGTTTTCAGTTGCATCAGCTGTTCATGCATAAACAGCTTTACAGGGTATATTTACATGGAGTATGTTGGATTAAGGCCAAGATGCTGTAAGTGGATATTGCATTCTATGAAAACTAAGCATTTGTTCATTTCAGTTGTATGTGAGTAAATTGTATGTCGATAAGTCAAGTAAAACTGGTCCTAAAAAGAGTATAAAAAGAGGTACGTCAAAGAAGAGGAGAAAGAAAAATATTCTGAAGGGATGATATTTAATTTGTTATGTATACGGAGGGATAGCAGTTAAAGTCTTAAAAGTAAATATTTTTGTGTCCTGTAAAATTTGTGGAGCTCTCTCAAGTTGGCAGTCATAGCAACTTACTAGTTTGTATGTCATTTGCTTATTGCTGTGTAGATTAAAATATAGCCCAATTTAAATACTGAGAAAGAGGTTTGAAAGACTAAAAGTATTCATGCCACAATGGAACAGAGAGATGATGATACAAAGTAGAACCTGTATACTGTTTGACAGGGTTAAGTTTAGTATTTTTACACATTAATCACATTGAAAGTGCTAAAGTTTTATTTTAAATTTTGGTCAGGTTTTCTGATGATGGTGAGCTTGTAGAATTACGAGCTTAAAGAATAGAAGTGTATACGGGATTTTGAAAGGCAGTGTTTTTAGTAGTAATTCTATCTACTAAAGCCCAAACTCTTCATTTAGAAGTCTCATGATAAGTACAGAGTGAAAGTCAGTGGTATCTTGACAAAGACTTTTGGACTTCTGATGTGCCATTTAAATTGGAAATCAAACAAGTAAGATTGATTTGCAGCTCTCCATTTATTAGGAGAGCCAATAGCCGTATGTTGGGGTTCTAAGAACAAAGATGATTTATATGCCTTGGAATGAGAAAATGTACTGCAGTTATTCTCTGGTACAGTAACAGCAAGAGTCATGTGATGACTCTGATACCTGCTGCAAGTTCAAAGTAGCTGGTGAGAGCGCAGGCCAGAAATTGAAAGGTTTTGTGGTTACTGAGGGTGGTTCCTCTTGCATCCTTAACAAGGCGCGGCTTCTGAGGGTGACTGATCTGGGGTTTCAGAGATGCTTGGTAATGTTTAAGCTACCCTTGGGTAAAGAATGAGAGCTTGTATAGGTTAAATAAATAAATTCTTTGTTACAGTGGGCATCACTTCATCTCACTGGAAACTGACCTACTCAAAAACCCTGGAATTAACTGCAGCATAACCAAGGAAAACAATCCCCCTCAGGAAGACCTATTTTTTCACTTTTTCCAGTATCCCTCATTATATTGTTTCTTTTCTTTTAAAGATGGTGGTATGTTTCATTGTCACAGAAGAGAGAGAGATTTTGCTGTGCTCTTAGCACCTGTGCTATGTAGGACACAATCAGAGAAGGGAACTGTTTGGAGGGCTACAGGACTTACGTGGTTTTTCTGTGAAGTACTTTGCAAAAAGCAAAGCTGGGCATTCAGTTAATTATAGGAAGAGCTAAATTTATATTTCAGACGTGCTTGTGCATCACAAATATGTGATAACAAAGGTAATGCCTTAGAATGAGGTTTATGTTAAAAGTGTATTTTCAGAATGTGTAGTGTTCTTTTTTTTTTTTTTTTTTTTTTTTTTTTTTACTTCTTTGAGAGTTAATCTCTTCCAGAGCAGTGTCTGAAAAGTTGGAACCGTAAGTGCAATGCTATTGCTGCCTTTACAGTGGTAGCTATTATTAATACTACAATTATGCTGATAATTGTATTAGCAAGTGTTTACTTTTTATAGTGTGGTAGCATCAGATTTGGGATTGTGCTGCGTACTTACAAGCAAGGATTGATCTTGCATTTAAAAGAGTACATTTTAAAATTAATTGCCACGTCTTGTGCTGCACCTGCCAAGTAGAGTAGCACTGTGTGGTTATTTTTGTTGTTGCTCTTGGTGCTTTTTTCCCTCTCTTTGTAGAGCTTATCTTATAAAAATGAATTGGTTTTAAAACAAAGAACTTCCTTGTTTTGGCTTTGATTTTTTTCTTGTTAGCTGTGGCCTAGGAATATATAATTAAGAATAATTAACTGTCTGATCTTTTAAGCTTTTGAAGAGCTTACAGCCTGTTGTCTTTTCTTGACCTATGCCAGAAAAGGACTTGCCTCTCAGTTGAGCATATGAGGGACCAGTGTGAATCTACTAAACCAGATGTATGAGATCCAGAAGGATCCACTCTGAAGGAATGGAACACCACACACCAATTCTCTCAGAGTAACTGCTAACAGTTACTGTTGGAGAAGCGTTGTTCTTGACAGCAGAAAGGAAGGAAAAAGTTGCATGGCTGCATGTCCTGAACTGCTTTTTGGTGGTGATGAATTTTATATTAAAACACAACAGGTATTTCTTCCTGATTTAGGTCTCCCACAAGATCATTGAGCATCATTGGGGTATTTCTGTATGCTAAGGGCAACAAGAAAATAGGATAACTTATCAGTTATGTTTTACATAGATTTTTTTCTATAATATTTTGTCCAATTCTTGTGCCTACATGATATCATCCAGAGATTTCATCATGTAATATAATTAAAAAGTGTAGAATGGTTATTTTATCTTTGTGTGCTAGAATTTATCGTATATTAACTTCATTTTGAACACATTCACATTTTCATAGATGTGTATGAAAAACATCATGCATGCTGAAAACATCAAAATAATTGTATCAAATTCTTCTGTTCAGCGTGAAATTATGTTGAACACATCAGAGACGTTGACATTCAAGCAAGTGATAGGGAATGTGAAAATGTTATATTCATGTTTGAAGAAACATTGGAAGTGATCCTATTGTTCTTAACCTTTTTAAAATAATGCTCATGTTTGGAATATGGGAAAAAAAAAAAAGCCCATTCCGATACTACTCAATAGCATTGGTGCTAGATCAATGAAATAGTAAATGCTTACGTTGTAGTTATTTTTTCCCTAGTTGCTTATTAAAATCTAACAAATGCAGAATAAAGACTGGGGAAGTTCTTGGATCAGGATGACTCTTGCAAGTATTCAGGTGTTAGTTTTATGTAAGAGTAGAATGAAGATTTAGAATTGGGCCATGACTCACGTCTTATATTCATAATAATTCAGGTACAGATTTCATTAAACCTATGGCTGTTTTAAAGAATGCTTCATATGTGAGTATTGAAAGCAAATATACAAAAAACTCTAACTAAAAAAAAAAAGTCATAAAAAAGCATAGTCTGAAGAAAACTGTCTAATATTGCTGCTCTGTATTTTGAAGTTGCCCTGCTTTACATTATACTAGATCTGCCATTCAGCCTCTGAGGTAGCTGTAGTGGTGTTTCAACTTTTTCCAGGAAATTTCAGGAACTTACTAGGGCATCACCTTTTTCTCACTTACCTGGATTTAGTTGTTGTGGAGCTGATGAATGTGCCAGTATCTGTGGTTCCGCTTAGGTAACTGCATACCTGGAGTCCCTTTTGTGAGATGTACATGCAGTTGGCATAAAACCAGAATCGGATTAAAAAGGAGCAAATGTTTGGCCCGTGAGCTAATTCCATGCTGAAGCATGGCATGAGCTGGTTCTGGTTTTGTTTCTGGTTGGTGACTTTTATTCCAGTTGGACTGATTCTGTCAGTAACTTTGTCACATGTTTAACTCTCTCGTTGTAGGCAGTCAGTCTCGGCTATTCAGGTCTTGAGCGTGCAGGTTTTTTCATTTTCATCCCCCAAAAGGAAGATGCAGAGAAAATAATGTAAGAGACAGGGCTGCTTATTAGCAGTATTAGTTTTAAATATAGATGGCTGGTGAGCTCTTTGCATGAGTAAGAATGCTTTTAGAGTTAACCACTATTTTTACATAGGTAACTCCCTTAGCAGGAGCTGTTTGTGCTGTCTTTCTGGCTGTTAGCTTTCTGCCAGCAGCTGTGAGAAAGCAGGCAGAAAGGGGTTGAACACAGTTGCTTACTGCAAGGCAACAGTTACCATGCTGAAAGTGGAAGTTCTGCTTTTCAGAGATGGAGTCATTGACCTCAATGAATGATAACCTTGAAGTCAAGAGACTAGATTAATGCTCTACTTTCTGCATCTGAGATCAGAAATGTGAAAACCTGGACAGCTAAAGTTAGATTCCTGCATCCATATTTAAAAAGAAGTTGCCTATTTAGAAAAAAAAAAAAAAAAAAGTTTTTCCCCTCCTCCAAAACTGCTTAGTACCTGTGATATAGAAGATTGAATTTTTCAGCCTCAGTCCTCCCCAAAGAGGAAACAAATGATTTAAAAAACCCTCACTGTTTCTGGGTTTTGTTGTGGAAGCCTGCCCTTATAGAGAATGCTACTTATTTAGGAACAGAGTGAAACGTCTAAAATAGAAAATCTGTAGAGGTTTTGGTTTTTATTTAATTTGCTTCCCCTTAAGAGAGAGCAACTCTGATAGGTTTGAATTCCTGTAGAAAGTTACGTGTGTGGTTGTCTCGGGTTGTTCTCCCTCTGAAGCTATCATTTGTGCCTTGCAGCAGAATGAATCGAAATTCTCGTTCTTAGGCTGTTTTTTAGGGGTGGTTGACACGAATACTCCGTGGGGCTTGGGGGCCCTTGATGGTGGAGCCAACAGCAGCTGCCTTCCTTGGAGGAGCAGGGAGAGGCAGGGATGCAGAGTTCAGCTGCTGTAGCTGATCCTCCCTCTCCTGCCTTGCTGGAGTTGTGGTGTTGTCGGCTCAGTGGGCTATCAGGGGAGAGGAGTCAGAGCAAGCGTGCACTTCAGGAAGCTTCATGTTGCTCCATAATGCTTCAAATGTAAATGTCTTAAAGATACACAGCTATAGTTTTAATATCTTGGAACAGTAATTGTGTATCATGATTTATGTGGCCATCTTGTTTTTAAAAACAAACTTTTTTTGAAGTAACTTTCAGCAACGTATTAACTGACAAGGATGTTTCCTCTGAATTAGAATTAACAATTCAGCTTTAGTGATACTGCAAGGCTGAAGTTTATTTCTGTTACCCATTTCTAAGAGCAAAGACTCATTTAGACTTGAGCATATATTTGATTTTGAACAAAAGTTCAGATTAAGAATTATGATCTTAACTATTATAAAAGTTGTTGTGTGTAAGAAGTGTTTGCCTATTTCCAGCATTTTTGCTCAGTCCACTGAGAATGTCTGCGGTCTACAGTGAACATCATACTACAGACACAAAGTCTTTCTGAAGCCCTTAAAGTCATCAGATGAGCAGCTGTAATGAAAAGTCACCTGTGGTGTCGGCGTGTTCAGCTCGTGAATGAGAAGGAAAGGTTCTCGTGGTGGCCAGACCGCATTTAGAGCTGTTAATGTACTCGGCACTGTGCTACATCACGGTGACTTTCTGGCTATGGCATTTGCAAGTGTGAGCATTTGTGCCTTATGCTTCGTGCTGTACAGCAGACAGAGCTTTCTTGTCCCGTTTGTGTGCTTGGAGAAGCAAACTTCTTTCACGAAGTGATTTTATTTGCCTGGCTTGGAGGCACTGGAGTGCTGCTAGGAGTGGGGCAGTGGCTGTGAGGTGACACGCAGCCATGTGCCTCCTGCAGAGGGACCTGCAGTTTCCATACAGCGGGAGCTTCTTCCCTTGAGCTCAGCACCGGGCAGTGCTAGTTCGGGAGCTTGCCCTTTACAGCTTTCTAAGAATCATTTCTCAAGTGTTGCGTTCCTAAACTACATCCCGGGGTTGAAATCTTTCATTGGTACAAGCGCACAGCAATAGCTTTATTTGGGTTTGCTCTCTGTGGAGGTGGAGTACCCTAAACTCATCAGTTTGGACTAGTTCTAGCACTAGACAAGCTTTAATAGTAGCTTGAGTTAAACATGCACTTCTCGAATTCCTTAGTGCCTCCTATTTTATAAATTATGCACTCCGATGTAAATGTCCTCTCTCTCCATCTCATAAGTTATATTCTTTAGGGCTTAGGTTTCAAGATACAGTGCATGAGGCCCTAGGATGGCTGTCTTAAGAGCCTGTCCTTAGTAGTACTTGGTAGTTCCTAATGGGGATTCTGCTGGTGCTTTTTTATCATGCAGGTAGGATGGAGGAACTATGTAAATACTGTTCATGTTTCTTGCTGAAATTGTGCATTGTGGTATCTTAAAAACTGCTGTTTCTCTGTTTTTAGTCAGTTCAGTTCAACCCTTGATACACAGTTATTAGTACTTTTATATTAAATGTTACTTCAGGCAGTGGAGACCATGCTCATTGCATAGCTTGATGCCAACTGTTACACCAAGCTGGTATTACCAGCTTGTGGAATAAACATAGTATCGTCTAAAACTTGATTGTGGAGCTTTTTGCCTAGGTGTATGTAGGAAAGTCAGTGTTCCTCTCACCAGGTTTTATGATGATATCTGTCTTAATAGGCAATCAACAATCCATACTTGTTAATGTGGATAATTCTATAAGACAATTTAAGGGCATCTTTATCAGATGTTTTATGTCACTAGATGCAGTTCAAGCATAATCTACGTGGGTCTAGTTAAAACCTTCTCTATTAGGGAAAATAATTGAACTTGGAAAATAACTTGAAGCTGAGAATGTTTAATTCTCAGGTGTTCATCTTGATGTTCTAATTTCAGAATTGCATATTTGTTGATGAACTGTTACGGGCAATGATTAGATTAGAGAGCAAGAAACAATTATTTGCTTTTATGAATGGTGGTAAGACATGAAATTTGCTGTTTTGACCTTTCAGTTATCTTGGCAACAAAGTTAGTGGATAATTTGCACCACAACATATGTTGATCGACTGATGTGATATTCTGAGGCCTTGTTTCTGAAGCCCAGCACTGCATTGATACTTGGATCTAATTACTGTTGACATTTTAGTGAGTTAAGTACCTAAAAAACTTTGAAGATCTAGATTTCTTTTTAGATTGAGGATAGGGACATCTCTCTACTGTATTTGCTATAAAGATGGAACAGGAGGCAGTAATTTTGTTTCAGACATAGAGGTTTGTTCTTGATTTCCACCTTGCCTCCTGCCCCCAGCCATGGCAATCTGTTGGTGCCTGTGTTTTCATAACAAACTAATTATTAAGACTTCTTTAAAAAACTGAGGATACATGCACAGTATTAAGCTCTGTTTGTACCAGTTAGTTCTAGTTCTTCTGTATTTTTTTTTTGTCATGTCTCAACTGTATGATCTTTAAGATTTTATTTTATTTTAAAGTCTATGTTCCCTCAGGTTGGTAGCTTGTGCTAGAGCTGTTTTTTTTGGTTCTTATATTGACTGTTTCAAAGAAATTCAGCAAATCTTAGAAGAAATCTTTACGAACTTACTAACATTTCATTGTCTTATTGAATCCACTTCATGTGTGAACACAGACTCCAGTGTGAAGTTTGGTACACAATCCAACACTGTTACCTTGTCTTACTGCATCTTTTCTAACATCTCAGAATTTTTGTATTCATGTATCTTGCTTATTTGAGGTCAATATCCCGCAATGATCTTGCCACTTGTTTGCACTGCCCCAGAAATATAATGCAGAAGGATCAATACATGCGCTCTCCAGGAAATGCAGTAGACTGATCAGGTCTGCAAAGGTTGGTGAAATTGATTTCATTCTTACCTGGTTTGTGGACACAAGCTATGTTTTACCTGGTTATGCAGGCAGTAAGGCATTTGAATAGAGAAGAAGCATTGTGATGCTGTGATTATTGTCCAGTTCCTCAGGGCTTTCTCACCAACCCAGAGGAGTAAGCAACCATTTCTGACAATACATGAAGATCTCTGTACAGACAACAGAAATTATAAGAAGCCCAAGAAGTGGGATGAATACAACCCTATTTTGATGAAATATTTCTTTATGGTAGCTTAATGTAGCTAGCTCACTCATCTTCATGCTTCCTCAAGGACATTGAAAATGTTTAGATGGCTTGAAATGAGATTGCAAGCTTTCATATATTTGTAAAAGTATATATGTTTTCATCTGTCATTAATGCAAGTTTTGTCGTGCTAGTAGTGTCTCAGAAATAGATAAAAATCATTCTATGAGAGATGGAGCAAATGTAAAAATGATAAGTGGTATCTTAATGTGGAATATTGGCCTGTGTATTAGATCAGCCTATTAAAAGTATTTAAAAAAAAGGAGACATTAGCTAATTGAGAGTATTAAAAAAAAAAAAAAAGGCTTGGCAAACATTTGTTTACCTTCCTCTAATATGGAGGGTTTGTGCTGGCTTGGAATGCAAGGGTGAGTTTGCAGTTTGAATTTTTTCATTTACTAAAGATTATCAAAGCATCTTTGAAAAACAACAAATCTCCATTATACTTTCATTTGCAACTTTGTTTTAGGTAGTGTTTCCTATTTTTATTTTAAGTTGATGCTGTAAGTGACATATATAATAACTCCTTAAAGATTGTAAGAAAAAAAAAGGCATTGATTTATTAATCAATTTCCTCTTGTTTCTTAAAGGTAAGTTATACATCTATAAACTTTTCTGTTATAAAATTAAGTAATCATTCTACAGTGCTGAGTAATTCTTGACATACGTGTGTAAAATATTTCCATACTGTATGAAGTGTATTGCTGGTGCTTAGTCTCAGGTGTTTTACAAAAGGTAATTTTTTTTTTTAAGCTAAATGTTCACATCTCTGAAGTGTTCTCCAAAATTGCCATTTTGATGTGTCAAAGGAAAACTTTGATTCTACCAGATGATTCTGGCAAATAAGTGGAAAAAAACAAAACAAAACAAACAAACAAAAAACCCAAACACAACGAAGTAGTCTTGTGCACTTGAATTTAGACTACTTTGTGAAGTACATATATACATGTTTGCATGTATGTTTAGAGCTTGGTGACCCTCATTATCAACTAATTGTTCTTGCCCTTTGATCTCACTGTGCAGTTGTTTGATAGAGCATTAGCCTTTTATTTATTTATTTTCCCAGTCTTTCTCTGGTTTCACTACTTGGAAGGAGATTTTCTCAGGACAGATAAGTCACAGTATTTGTAAAGTACACAAAAAGGAGGTGCAAGAGCAGATGTAGTCAGAAGAGATTTAAGGAAAAAAAAAAAGCTTACAGACAAAAATGCGCAATTCTCTGGTAGTAAATTGCATGTTCCCAGTCACTGACCCCATGGAGCAGCACACACATCTGTGCTAGTTAACTGTCCTAGCCTGTAAAACTGGGTGGCTGCCTGAAAGCCGCGTATTGGGAATGATTCCTGGAACATGCTGACTGCCACACATTCCCGGGAGTTGCTGGGGAAGAGCTGTTAGTTGGAACGGATGCTCTGAATGCCCTAACGTTGTACGAGCAGAGCCGGATTGTTGTCCTTTTGCTCGGGAACCCTCCTCGGCCCGGCTGAATCTGCTGTTGTAGATGTACACAGCTGCTGGTTCCATGTGTATGGGACTTTAAGTCCACTGTTCTCTGCTAGCCTTTAATGGGCAGAGTTCCTTCTCCTTTCCCTTTGGACTTACTGTCATGGAAGAACATCGCTTGGTCACAACAAAGAAAATGCAGTCATCCTACCTTTTGTTATAAATACAGATGTATATAAAAATATATATGGATATAACCATTTCTTCCTGACCTGGAGACGCAGATATTCCTTTGCTTCATTCTCACTTACAAAGCCTGAGAGAATTTTGTGTTGCATTCCTGTAGGGTTTCTGTGGAAGTTCTGTGTTCTCCCATCTTCTGACAACTTGTGTCTGTAAAGTTGTGCTTGTTCTTTGTCTTGGCTGAGTTTATGAACTTTATGGGTCTTCATGACTTTTCTTCTGAAGAAAAGAGATTTTCCTTGGGAAAAGAAACCGTTTCACACCCAAATCAATTGGTCAATTTTCAAGTGAAGATTCTGCAACTTCGGTTTAGAATGCCCTGTTCAGCTTTGTATTCCTACAAAGATATTAGTAGCAAAAGGCCCTAGGCAGCAACTGTTTGAATCTTGAGAAAGGCAAAAATTAGTTGTGTTTTTTTGTTTGTTTGTTTTTTTTTTTCCTCTATGTCTGGAGGCATGTGGAGCTCCAGGGGAAGGCAAGAAGCGAAACTTCATTCTTTCTTGGGAGAAATCCAGACTCTATCGGCTGCCATCCAACTGCAAAAATTCTGACACTCTGTTCAGAAAAAAGTGCCACCAAAATGTAGCTAGCTCAATATTCCACTTTCTCAATTGAAGGCAGTTTCCTTAAATAGAATTTGGGAGCTAAGTTTGTCTAGAGCAAAGATTTGGGTTAAAAACACTGCCAGATCTATAGCAGCATCTCTCTACTTGACATCTTTCACTCTGGCTACAGGTATTCAACTCAGGTGCATTGGAAACACTCAATGTATAAAGAAAGTTCAGGAGTAATTAGTGTCCTGTAACTGTGTGATCTATAGACTACGTAACTTTAGTGAAAAATGCAGTAAGAAGAGGAGAGGGTTGGCAGAGAAGAGAATTTATCTTGCCTTGCACAAATACACTTGCCCATGACTTATATCTTGGTTATGCTTTAAAAGAATTTTAACACAACGATGTGTTGTTTTACGTTGTACCCTCCTCCCCCGCAACTGACATTAGTAGCAATATCTTTTAGTCATCAAAAATCCACCTTATCCGTGGTAACAGATTACCAGTAGCTTTGCCTTTCCAAGAAGCTGCAGTAAACCATTAGGAAGGTGGTTAATCTCCCTCTTACCTAAGCCTTATGATCAATTTAGAGAAAAGTGAATTGGTGTCTAAAAAGAAAGTCTATCTAGCAGGCTACTTAGGGATTTGGTCTCCTTTCAAGATTAGCTTCATAGTTTTTTATCTAATGAATCAGCTGAATTTCATCAAAGATCAGGTAATTAGGCATTGCACCTTCTAGATTAATGAGACCTCTGACAGATCTTCTCTTACCTTCCTTATCGAAGTCTATTCGAAGATATCAACTATCTGCAAGAGTTGATCAGTTCTTGAAAAAGAAGAAATGCCTTGGAAAATCATTAGAAGTGGGACGTATATGCATATATTTGTATTCCTATTTAAGAGCTTGTCAAAAGCTTTGGTTGTGCAGCCTTACATCTGTGGTAACCAAATGACAGAGCTCCATGTTATCTCAGTAGGAATTTTGGTCAGTGGTGAGGAAAGTTCTGTTCCATATGTGAAACCGTGGTTGTTTGGTTTCTTTAAAAATGACAGTAGCTCTGCTGCTGTCCGTGATAAAGAAGGATAGGAGAATGTCCAGTGAGAGAGAAAGGCAGGTTGGGAAAGATGGAACTGGGTGAGGGGGGGTGGAGTGACACACACTTTAGGTGCTCTAAGATTTACTTCTGTATTTTGCTATTTCCCAATAAAAGTAATGTAAAGTTTACATTCTGAATTGATGCACATTAGCCCAGACATATTTACTTGTTATTTCATATTTATTTGTTTTGCATGTCAAGGTTAGATTATTTGACCGTTTTTTCCTCTGTATCATCACTATGCTAGTATACTGAAACTTTTTGACCATGGATTTCTGTAAATAAATCAAAGAATGTTAGTGCTTCCCACTGCAGAGTTCTTTCCTGTTCCTTCAGATATGATATAGGAAACTTTGCAGTCTGAAGGTGAAAACTTCATCACAGGCTCCTGCAGCCTTTTCTACTCCATCTGGACACCTTCTCGTGTGAACGGGCTCCCCCTTGACAGAAACATGCGCTGCCTCCTTTTGGAGTGTGCAGTGTGCACAGGAGCAGACCTCTTGGCTTGCTTTATGGTCAGACCGACCTCCCTTTCTCCTGTGAGGGGTTGTCCGTGTCTGTTGGGCCTCCTGAGAATTCAAGAGACGTTAGCTGTAGTGTCATACACATGAGTATGGTAGAGGTGGCCCGTTTGTAAGAAAAACCACATGTGCAACTAAAACTCAAAATTCTCTGCAGCTGAACTCCGGGCCACTCTGCTGACAGTTGGTGTGTCTGTAGAAAACACTGTGCCGTGGCCAGGTGTGAATGTGCTTGGGGGTTCCCTGCGGATGTCCTCTTCCCTTGAAAATCTGTGGAGGTTGAAGTGAAGCTGACTGGGGACTTCATGGCTTGTAGGAACTTGTTCCTTGTGCCCAAGGAGATGGTAGAGCATTCCTGCTCTATCTGAAGCCATGAGTGTATCAAACAATCGCCTCCTCCACGGTCTTTGGGACATGCTTATGTAGGAACACAGGTTGGGCTATGTTATTCTCTGTCTTCTCAACAGTTGTGCAGCACACAGTGAAATAATTGCGCATAAAGAATGCTGTCTCTTTCTTAAGTCCTTTTAATCAGGTTTCTTCATCACTAGTCTCTCTGCACAGCTGTACTTTTGCATGATTCCCATTTAGTAGCATAAAGCTTAAATGCTGCTGGCGTTTTGACACATTGGATCGCTGGCTAGTCAGCTCAACCAGCACTGCAGCACTCTCAAGAGTCTACCATGCTTCCTTCTCGCAAATAACAACAAAGGCAATTTTGCAATCTCTGTCCACTCCCTTTAGTTCCTAGTCATATTTGGGACAGGAAACCTCCACTAGGAAATCTCCGTTTCCCCTTTAGTGGGGGAGAGGAAGAAAGAGGGCAACTTCTCCGTGGTGTCTATTGGTGCTTGTCGGGGCTTTCAGAAGTTGCTAAGATGTGTAGCGTTTCTGCGAAGTTCTGTAGAAGTCTTCAGGAGCCTGACTGAGATTGACTGACGTTTTGAAACGGTTTTCTGCTAGCTTGTACAGCAATGCCAGTGAGCAGCACCGCATCGCTTTCAGCCCAGATGCTTTGGCAAATATCAGCTTCATGTGTTGCCACTGCTTGGCATAATGACTGATGCTACAAAGCAGTAGCAAGTGGTTTGGATTTTTTCTGCTTATTCTGCACCAGCTCCTTATTTTTTGCAGTGGCTGTGGAGCATGATAAACAATATTGCTCTATTCTTTTTTTCTGGTAAGGATTTTAAACTCTTTGGGTGACTTGGTAAAAAGCGGTGCTCAGTGGCAGTCTGCCGGATGAGGATACTAAGTTACCCAGCTCATTTTCTTTTAGACATCTTATAGCTGACAGAGAACTATGCTTTGATTATATTTCCCCCCTGAAATTCATCACTGTAGTAGCAGAAAGTCCTATTACTTTGAAGATTGCTTTATAACCTCTCTGATTAATGCTCCTGCTGTCAGTAACATTCCTTCTGTACCCCTTTTCAGGCATCTTTTCCCACAAAAGCTTAATATAGGCAGCAGCCTGATATGTCTGCTTTTTCAGTCATGAGGAGGCGGGCACTTCAAAATGCATCCCTCTTACCTTAACATCTACTTGCTAGAGAAGAGCAGTTAAAATGCACATCTCCAAGAGAGCATTTGCCAAAGTCCTCGCTTTTGGTAGCTGCCTGCCATCCATGAAGCAGAGTGTTTTGTCAGCAAGCGCTTATATATGCCCATTCATTCCACAGAGCATGCTATGCATGGCTGAAGAGATAATGTGCCTTATTACAATACTGCTTGGATTAGAAAGTTTCGTTTTTAGAAAGGAATTAGAAAGATGGTGGGTTTTTGTTTTATTTTGCCTTAAAAAAAAAAAAAAGATAACGAGATCTTATTTCTAAATCAGTTACGATTATGTTTCATTCTCTTATCTCACAGAGAACACACTTTTAGAATTTACTATAACGTTGAAGCTTCGATATGCATGGGTACCTAACCTTTTAAGACAAAGAGATTCCATGTTAATTGTTTCATTTTCTTCATTTGCAATGCCTAGACCTTAGGTAAAACGACATGTTAGGAGATCACAGTTCTTTTGCGTTGCAGTACAGTCGTGTGCGATGCCTATAAATGTCATGTTCAGTATGTACTCGTGAACTGGAAGGGTGCTCTGACCAGACCACTGGCGCAGTTGTGTTTGAAACTCCGTAAGAATTAAAAGCCTGCAGGGGTTAGAACTTTGGTAGCGTTTATGCTACAAACTGAACTTGTGATGATCTTTTCACAGAACATAGTCATTAGCCGAGCCCTGAAGAATTGCTTGTCTGTTTAGCGTTTAGAGTTCAGATACGATTAACATTTTTACATAATCCCCTTTCCGTAAAAACATTCAAGACTCATTTCTTAGGTGAAATGTTCTTCCTCTGCACCTCTGTGGAGGCAAAAAGACCCAAACCAAACTCAAAGCTTTATCAAACCACCTGGTCGTGTTTTCTTTAATGTAGTTTCATGTCCTTCAGGAAATGGTGGAATTAGTTTTTTATTTTTTTTTAACCATTTCTGCACAGCCTTTGAAGTAAGTTTTCTTTTCTGGTGGCCAGACAGTACTTCGCTGCCTGCCTTCCTTCCCATATTGATGCTGTAGATGCATCCAACAGGTTGCTCTCAGTAACTTGTTTTGAGAATTGGCATATAAAGCCAACCAGAGCAAAGGGAAGAAAGGCCTAAGTGCTACAATTTAAGCAGGGCAATAGGGACACATTGTCGTTGCCTTATGCATCTTCCATAATGCCCCTAGAGGAGAAAGGTGGAGTTTTTTTTGGAAGGAGGAGCTGTGTCATGGCAAATGAACTCCAAAATGAACTCCATCCTCTGGTAACTGAGGTTTTGTAACCAGGTAATAAGATTTACAGACATGTTTAGATGGAAATGTAGACAAAATTTGAAGTTTATCAATTTGTACAACTTTGGTACTTGAATAATGTTGCTGTAATTATTATTATTGATTTGAAAAAGGGACATTTTAATAGTTAACTGTATTTTTTTTAAATATGTGCTGCTTAGTTTATACTAAAACCAGTGAAGCATATCAAGGAAATGTGAGTTATACTTGTAAAATATTTTTCTAAGATCATAGTATTGTCCTAAAGGTATACCAGTAGAAGTTTATTTTTTTTTTTTATTTGTTCTGTTTTCAAACTTATGCTACTTTGGAGAAATTAATTTACAGAGAACCTTTGAGGTTGTATTCTTGTTTGGATTAATGAAACCTGGCATCACTGTCTTTGGTGGTTGCTAGTAGCAAGCATGTATTCAGCCATAATGTTTTTTTCCTCATTGAAAGCTAGTACTTCAAAATGAGACAAATCAAAATAAGTAATAAATAATCAATGATTATTTGATAATAAATAATCAAAATAAGTAAACTTAAAGGTGTGTATAACAAATACAGAAATTACAAAGGTAGGAAATCAGTCTTTTGAATAAGTGCTTTGGAAGAGTGAGGCTTCACTGTACTTGTGAAAACATAGCTTTATTTTTGATTTTAGTTATATTTTTCTGTAACTAGATAGATACGGAAATGTTAGAGCTTTCTACAGGGGAATGATTGGTTTAATGATTTAAGAAATCTGAAGGCAGTTTCTCAGGAAATAAGGACTGGCTTGAGATGTCTATTGTAACATGCCGGTGTGAGAATATCAGCCATCAAATTGTTTACAACACAGTAAAAAAGTGATTTAGTTACAACTTCAAACGTGTAAATATTATATAAAATAAATAGTTCTGGTGCTTCCAGTGTACTTTGGAGTGAGTAAATAAACTTTTTGACTTTTATATTTTTTATAAACTACTATGGATTAATATGAACTGCATGTTTATGAGTTTGCAAGTATTTTTTTCTTTAAAAAATGTATCAGATTAGGAAATGTATCAGAATATCTGTTATTAATACAGAATGTGAAAATAGTATGCCATCTCCAAATAGAAAATAACTGCTATGTTAGCAGCCAAAACTAAGTATGTACTATCAACTTCTGTTTGAGTGAAATAAACTATTTTAGGATCATACATGAAATCATCCCTGGAAGGCATTCCCTTGAATACTTATGCCAGCAGATTCCCCACAATCACAGTGTAACCTATAATGGTGTAGATTTTTTTTTCTTTTTAAATTTGTCACTTAAAGGGCCCTTTGTCTGTTTATTTAAGTCTACAAAAGGCTTTTATTTGACATAATCAATTAAAGTATCCTGTTAAATTTTTTTGTCAGCATAGCAATCCTAAATAGAGTAGTATAGCCAATCTGAAATTAGTAAAGCAAGAAGATTGGCAGTATCAATAGGGCTATGCATTATCCAAATCCTGCAAGTGGAAGGAGGGGACAGAGGCAAGCATATGTTTCCAGAATTTATGCTATGTCAAAATCATTTCGTTATTACAGTTAGTTTTACTTCAAAATTCTCAACGCTGTATAAAATGAAATCAACCTTAATGGTAAACAGCAGAATGCAAGTTGGATTGACATAACTTAGTGAAATAGTTTGAAAATAAATGTGACTATTTAACTGTGCTGTAGAGTTAGATTTTTTTTTTCTTTTTGTAAAAGAATATTTTTCATCAATTCATAGTACTGTATTTATTCAAACTACAAAAGCACTTTCAGATCCTCCCCCTCTCTCCTGAAAGCTGTTTTCTTTGGTCAGGTATTGAATAATTTATATCATGTGAGACTATTGCACATGATGTATTCATCCCTTGTTTAGCTCTTACATTAATGGTTTGGCATGCTAGCTGTACATTGATATGGTAGATGCTTTCCATTTTTTCTGTACCAACTGTTTAAATATATCTTGTGTCTCAGTAACTACAAATGGGAAATGACTTGAATTATTCTATTTCCCTTGATGGTTTTTATGAGTAGGAAAAGATTCCTTTTTAATATATATGTATTTGTACTGTAGATTAAAGGAGAGCTTTAAAAATGATTCACTTCCGTGCCAACCTTATATTGTGTTCAGCTGGAAATATATGTTGAATCTGTAAAGTAAAGTTTAGACATTGGGCTACATGTTAGGCGTTGGCATTGCTTAGGTACAAAGTTTTTGATGTTTTTTGCCTCTTGTACAGGTTGTATGGTTTGATGTGTTGCCGTGTAGCGGATAGTTTATATACTGTCTTTAGTTTTGTACTGTGAACTGGAAATTGTAAGTAATGTTATTTGTCGTCTTTAGAGGCGGGGAAGAGAAAAGACACTGCACAAACTCAAGGAACTCTTCTTACTTAACTGCTGATAAAAGTATTTGAGAGGGCAGTTGAGCAGACTAGGAGAAGGATTAGTGCTGCAAGATACTGGCCCAGGATGGATTGCTTGGAAAATCTTGTAAGCCGATGGTCAGATAACGCTCTTCTGCTTGCTGCTGCTGCACTGTTACAGGGTATGCTAGATAGGCATAAATCAAAGAGCAGAAATTTAGTTTAAAAAGCTAAAATGAGATAAAGAACAGATTGAATTGATTTTTGTGTGTGTCAGAGGGGCTGATGCACGCAGTAAGACAACTTAATATATTTTGGACACATAAGGAAATAGTACAGTTACATTATCAATATGCTTCTGAAATTTTAAAAGTTTCCAAATTTAAAATTTTCCAAATAAGAGAGCCAGTAAAACTTTGATTTTTGTTAGACTTGGTCTCTGGAACCTACATTTTTGGCACTGTTTTTTTAAGCAGACTCTGTGGTTAACAGCTGAAAAGTATGGGGTGTCTACAGATGCATAAGGAAACGCGGAGCCCCTCACCTCTCTGGCAGTGCCTCTGGCTAGTGGCTGACAGGAGTCCTAGCCCTGCTCCAGCTGCCTGCTGGGCAGAGCAGTGCCACAGTCCCTGGGCGGCTTCGAGAAACGCAGGCAGTGGCTGCTGGTGCTTCGGCTCCTGTACCTGCTCCGTGCCTGGATAGCGGATGTCAGTCACCAGTGTCAGGCGGCTTCCACAGGCCCCTGAGAAAAAGAAACACACAAACCCGCATCTGACAGGTGAGTGAATCGCAGTGATAACGCCTTCACCTCACCGCCCGCCTGCAGAGAGTGAAGTACAGCAAGCACGCGGTCGCCTGCGTGTACCACGGTGCAGAGCCAGGCTGTGCAGCCGCATTATTCCTCCTCTTCTGCAGAGAGGCAGTCGCTTCCAGAGCGAGTCTGTCAGGCGCTGCGTTCAGATTATTCTCCATTGTACGCGGGGCGAGGGACAGCGCACATCTGTGTGTGGGGGAGCCGGGGCTGACGGTGGTCAGGAGCTGGGATCTGGGGGATTCGATTCGCCCTGCCGTGTGCAGGGACGCTGACTGGGTGACGTTTGTAAGTGATGGGCGAAATTGGCTATTTCTCATGGCCGTGCTTACGTTTATTATGCTCAGCCCTGAACCTGGCGCTTCTGTTTAGTCAAACGCCCCAAAACTCATTTATTTAAAAACAACAACGCTCATTTAAAATCTTTCAGCGCAGCAAGTACCGAAGGAGGCTCTTCCTTCGGTCTTTGAGACCCCAGCAGTTTATTAGTTGTGAAAATGGGGGGTGCTGCGCCAGAGGCAGCGCGTCCCGCCCGACACGGTGCGGCAACCCCTGGGGCTGCTGCGTGAGGCGACCCAGGGCAGGGCGAGGCTCCCCTCCCTCCTCTCCCCTCCCCTCCCAGCCTCCCTCTGGGGGTGCGCGGGGCTGCCCTGCCCTGCCCTGCCCTGCCCTTGCCGCGGGCGCCCGGCGTCGCGCGCGGCTCCAACCGTCGCCGGCCGCGGCGGTTGGGCTTTGAACTTGAAAGCGTTAACAGCGCCTTGGAAGCGTGACACGGCTCCATTTCGCCTCTCGCTTATCGCCCCGCTTCCCCATTGGGCGGCGGGCGGCAGCTCTGCCCTGGCAACTGGGGGGAGCCATTTGCATAGCGCCGCGCCATTGGCCCGCCCGCCGCCCGGCTCGCCCAATCGTGCGGCGGCGGCGCGCTGGTAGGCTATGCTAATTGCCCGCTGTTGCTGGGGTGCCGGGCGGTTTGCCGCGCGCCTCCCCGCCCCGCCCCGCCCCGCCGCATTGTGCCGCTGCCGCAGCCCGCAGCTGCCCCTACCTGCGGCCATCTCCTCACGGGGGGACAGCCGCCTACCTGCGCCTCTGAAATAGCCCTGTGTGTGTGCGCACCGCGGTGGCGGAATAACGACATAAAAGCTTCACTGGGATAGCTCGGGAAGCACGGAAGGGGTCTCACACAGCTCATTCCAAGCTTAATTCACCCCCCGTTCTTAATTAAACGGTGAAAGAACCAGAGCTCTGTGGAAAGCCTGGCTCTGGGAACGTTCATAAAGTCAGCTTTAATATCGGTGCTTTCTAAAATGCAGTAACCCCTGCTTCTCAGATAGCTATCTCTAGGCGGTGTGAATGTATAATAACCTGTTTCTGAAACGCACACCGGCCTTGTGAAAATGTGTGGGGTATTCGCATCCCTCACGTCTGTCGCTGTGCCCCCCTCAAAAGAAAACCCTCAGCTGTAACTGTCGAGCCTGGATTTTTTTTTTTTTTTTCCTGACCTCCATATCATCCCTGCCTAAAGAGTATTGGGAAATGTGGTCTTAAAACATTGTCGTCGCTTAAATCTGCGTCTGGTTCCTTTCTGCTGCTTTCCCAACCTGCTTTGTCCTGCTCAGTAATGGATTAATTCACCTTCTGCAGCCCTCCCCAGTCCCTCCCTCTGTCTTCCTTAGCTGCCCAAATTATGGGCTTGCTTCGCATAAATGCTCTCATTCTTCCTGTCCAACTCAGTAAAATTGACTGTAGTGTTAATGGACTATTTAATTTAGTAAAACCATCTACATATGTTTTGTATCCTTTTTTTCTTCCTCCCACCCCCCCCCCGAGCGTAGGTATTAACACGTCAGAGGGTTACTACCACCAAACATTTACTAATAATGGTGGAAATTACTGGCATTTTTTTGACATGACCCTGTCGTCAGCAGATTTGGATTCCTTTGATTCAGTTGGAATTGAAATTTTGGTAAAAGTGCTTCAATTTGGGAACTACTTTTTCCCCTTGTTTTTTAATACTTTAAAAATTTTTATAATTGGTTTAGTTTGTTAATACCAAAAGAACAGACGGCATTCTCCAGAGTTAACGCTTAGAGTTGACTAAGTGAGCTGTGAGAGCACTGGTTCAGATGAGCAATAGTCTGCAGTCATTTATGAGACAACTCACCCAACTCACCACGAAGACCGAAGCTAGACCAAGTTGGAGTAGCTGATTTTTATTTTGTTAGGGTTTTGTTTTACATTTTCAACTGTTTTGTAAACCCTACAGAAAACTGATAGCTGAGGTAAATCTAACTTCTAGTGCATTTATGAAGTTAAAAATCTTAAGATAAAAAGTAATTTGTGTGAGCTTGAAGCGGCGTTTGCTTTTGAAGGCTTCTGGAATGTGAGTTTAAAGGTTCTTTTATAGCATGGAATGACTTCATGCAGTCATGTAATTTTAAACTTTGTCACTAAATTTCTGTTGTCTGCATTACAAGGTTACCGTGACTTATAAACAAAGTATTCTTTATCCTTTTCTCTCTTTTACTTACTGATTTGTCAGAACTCTCTGCATAAGCAGTATTTCCTCTTTGTATCCATGTCTTTCACAGGTTGCACTGGGAACTGATTGAGAGGTGTGGGCTTTTCAGCTACATTAAGTATGCTTATGTAGTTGGGATTCAGTAGTAGTTTTAAACTTTTATTTGGAATAATATTCATACTTCATTCTTTATTTCTGTTTTAAAAGCTGTTACGGACTTTCAATGTGATTGTAAAATAGTAGAGCGCCATTTTCCACTGTCTACATCCACGCTGTTTAAATGGCAGAATTTTCATTAAATTACAGAACTTGTAAACTTTATAACTGTAGGCATAAGTGCATGAAACTTTAAAATAAGCAGAGGTTTGTAGAGTGAGAGAAAAAAGAAGTATCAGAACACTTGTCTTGGCATATTTTCACCAACACTGATGTCCTCTTAAAAATGACTGTTTTGTTGTTTTGAAGATTTATTTTTTTTTCCTTTTAAAGCAGATGTTAGTCTTTTAAAATATGTATTGAATAATTAATAATTAAGTATTGATTGCTCAGCTATTCTGATTCACATATTTCATTTGGTGTAATACAAATGTCATGTTAGGCTGAATCATCAGCCAAGTTACTTGAATTTGACCAGTGTTTCTCAGGCTACGTGTTTATGAAGAGGAGTTAGATGGAGTTACAAAGTGGTAGGAAAACTTCTGAAGAGCATGCAATGTATATTATGAAAAAATAAAAGCTTCAATAAGAAATATGTTGGTGTGTATAGTTAATAGAGAATGTTTCTTCTTTTCTACATATTAGAATATCCTCTCTCGGAGGATCACGTGAAGATGTGTCAAAAGGGAGCTTAAAAAAATAAACCTGACCCACAACAGTAGAATAAACAAAATTGCTAATCTGAAGCCTTTCATTCATTTCTTCATGTCAGTATTGTTGCCCCTTTGCAGGAAGGCAGCATTAATTTTTGTGACTATTCAGCAGAGGCCATCACATGAGGATGGCAGGTTCATGACAAGCAAAAGGAGGTGGTGCTTAATGCAGCCTTGGAGTAAACTGTGGAGCCTTTTGCCATGGGATGCCAAAAGCTGAAATGCAAAACAGTTGTTCAGCAAATCTGTAGAAGAAAAGAATGAGCAAAATATATTAATAACAAAGACTCTGGTTCACATAACTTCTGGACTGGAGGCTGGAAGAACATGCCTGGCGCATACTACTTGCTGTGTTGCTGTCCTCCAAGGTGACTGCTGTTGACCACTTTCAGAAGCAGGATACTGCTTTGGATGGATCTTTGTTTTGATATGTGAAGGAATTCCCATGTTACTGCCCTGATGTTTGAAAGAACTATGCTGCTTTTTTGTCCTTAGTCTAACATGGAGCAAGCACCCGTTCTTGCTTGGTTCTGAACATGAGCAGAAAGGAACATCTCTTTCAGACCTCTTATTTGGCTGGGATTATTTTCAAAAATCCTAGATTTTTGAAACTTCCTATAAAACTTCTCCTGTCTAGAGCTCTGTTAAACAGATTTACCGACTGATGTATGTTCCTAGTCTTTATAAAAAGTCTTTATATGAAATCAGAAATTTAAAATCATGAAACCTTTTTGTCTTTAATCTCTGTCTCCATGTTTTTCTGTAGGTAGAATAAAACCGGATATCATAAGAATACTGCAGAAAAATTATGAATTCTATGGGTACAACAACAACTACTGTATACAGTATATATGCAGACAGAACAATTTTATTTGGGGCACAGTCTGAAGAGTATCAAGGGATATTAAGTTAAATACAATGAAAATAAATTGTATTGTGTAGCAGCCTATTCAGTGAGCATTACTTCCATTCTGCCTTTTAAAATAAATAAGGGTATTCATGTAGCTAGATAGTATCATAATTTATTTATATAGAGGCACTAAATTAAAACTGTGGAAGGATTCTGGAGTTTCCGAACTTCTGTGCACACCACTCTTCAATTTTAATGTTCTTTCAGTCAAGTGCGTACGTAGGTGCAAGTATGTAGGTCTGTGTGAAGTCCTGCACATACAGGTTCAGTTCTCACTGTTTACTTGTGGAGTTGTAGATATTTTTTTTCTTTTTCCAGATTTGCTCTTAGTCAGTCTGCTTCTCAATAGAAATTTAAAGTCAGAGTTCTCACAGGGCTTAGGATTTTGACTGTGAAATTTAGTGTACTTTATTTCCTTTAGGTTTTAGCTGAGAATTTTAGTGATTGTGGGTTTCATTTATCTTAAAAAAAAAAAAAAAAAAAAAAAAAAAGAAGTATTTTTACTTTCACAAAAATTTCTTAGTTCTAGAATTCTCGATCATACTCAAAGTAATATTTATACATTAATGAAACAGATTAATAGTGTTGCCAGTGGATTAAATCATAAGCTTCTCTGTTGTCTTCCAATTAAAAAGCTTTATGAGTTTAAGAATTTCCTTCTCTTTACTTGTTGTGGGAGGATTACACCGAACAGTGGCATTTAGTCTTTCTAGGTTGATTGCACAGGACTTTTGAAGTGGTAGAGGAGAGGATACATACCTCAGTCTCTCCCAGTCACAGGTCTTAGCCGCAGTATTTCTACAGCAGAGTGAACTAGTGTCCCTTGAAAGGCACAAAACCAATAGAGGGCATGCACAAAATTCCTGTCCAAAGTCCACCTCCTGCCACAGATTGTCCAGGGCAGAGGATAGCCAAGGCAGGCACAACAAGGTCCGAACAGCTAATGAAGCCTGCTCTTGGCCTGCCTTTCTTGCTCCCCCTCTGCCAAATGTCCAGACACATGGCCGACAAGTCATGTCAAAGGTCTGCAAGCTGTTGGGAAGGATGGCACCCAGAAGTAATTTTTTGTCACCTCCTGAACACTTTGTCTTAGCTGCAGCTTACTCCATTTGGAAAGAGCACGGGCAAGAAGTTTCAGTGGCCCGGATGCATTGGCCTGTCAGACAGGGCTGGAGAATGTGGTTGTTTCTAAGTTTAGGGCTTAATTTTGCTCTGAGCAAAGGTAGCATTTGGCAATTCTGTACAGGGAAGTAGACTGAATAGTTATTGTAAAATAGCTTCTGAAGTAGCCATTCTTAATAATATAATTCCTCCACAATAATATAGTTCCTCTAGAGGAAGGGTATTTATAACGGCGTTGTTTGTTCTGCAGTTGCTGCTGCAGGTAATTTCCCTTTGTTCGCCGGTTCTCTCACAGCCTTCCTCATTCCAGAGCAAGCCGAGTGAAATCCATGTACCCTCAAATTCTCATGTGGTCATTTTAAGTGTAGTGCATGAGGACAATAGGCAGAACAGTGCTTCAGTAGAGTAGTAGTTCATGTAGAGTTCAGGTTGGCATTTGCTTATTGCTTAAAAGATGATTGATCTAAACTACAAAATCACAGGTGTTTGACATTTGCTATGCTTAGGCAGAACTAGGGTAGGTCTAACTTGTCTTAAATGCACGTTCGTTTGGACATAGCTCTCAAGATACAGGTGTTTGTATCTTGCTAATTGCTCACTGCCTGTTATAGGGTGTGCTAACAAGGCAGAGGTGGCTGCATATTAAAGAAAAGCAGAAGTCAGTCTTCTCAGTGTTTCAGGTTTGTTTCTAAGGGGTGCACTGAATAATTGCTGAGGTCATAATGCCTATTAGTAGAAAAAAATAATGCGAAGGTGGAGGCCTTAATCTGAGTTGGCATTGCAGAGATTGGAAAGACACAGATTTGAAGTATGAACCAGTCATACAGTATGAAGAGCTGCTATGTTTGGTCTGTGGTGTAGACCCACAAGCTCTTGAACTGAGTGTAGAAATGAGACTACCCATTGTGGTGAATGATACAGTTCACACTTTTATTCTCTGGTCGTGTTTTCCGGTGTGTTCTCATTCAACTGTGAACTTACCCCTGAGAAGGAATACCTCAGCTACATTGCTAAATGACCCGAATAGTAGATAGCAGAGAGTAGGGAAAGGGAGGATGAGGCAGAAGGGAGATGTAAAAGGAAGGTCAAAATATTTAAGGTCAAGGCTGTGATGTTTATGGAGTAAATGTTGAAGAAAGAAGGAAGGGTAAAATAAGGTGAGTTGTGCAGAGGATGTTTGAAATGTTCATATTTCAAAACTAGAGGAATCCACAGTCCAGAAACACAAACACACACACACACACCATTCCCATTTCCAATTTAGTTCTAGTTCTACATTATTTTGGTTGGAAAAGTGCTGTTGCGCCGTGCTTTACCAGTCCTGGCTTTCTGAATACGTTAAGAAATCCTGCCTCCTCCTGAAGTGGAGTTGAACAAAGAGGTGGGAACGCTGGGCAGTGTGTTTTTTATCTGACAGCTAAAGCATTCAATGGAAGTAGTAATCACTGCCTGGAAGCCAAATGCAGAAGACCTAGGTGCAGAAGGGGTTATGAAGTTGCTGTTATTTTCAAGGAAACAGTTACCAGATAGCAGGTTGGTGGCAAGTTCTCACATATGGGGAATGACTATGTTTACACTTACAAAAGAATGAAATAAAATGCTGATGTGACTTCTGTTGTTTTTCCCTACTTCACTTTGCAGAAGTCAGTAGATAGTGGAGTATGTTTAAGGCTGTCGCAAAGGTTGTGTTATCGCATTGTCCTGGCGCTGGGCACCGCTGAAAAGAGCCTGGCTCCATTTTCTTAATGGTCTCCCTTCAGCTATTTACAGACATTGATGAGGTCTCCCTAAGCCCTCTCTTCTTTAGGCTAAAGGGTACCAGATCTCTCAGCCTTTCTTCATAGGATAGACACTCCAGTGCCTTAATTGTCTTTGTCATCCTATGTTGGACTCTTTATGGTATGTCCATGTCTCTCTTTTACTGGGGAGCCCAGAAGTGGATGCAGCACAAGTGTGACCTCACCAATGCTGGGTAGAGGGGAGGGATGTTAGAATGGTGACGTGGTTTGGGTTGGAAGGGACCTTAAAGATAATCCAGTTCCACCCCCTGCCGTGGACAGGGACACCTCCCACCAGACCAGGTTGCCCAAAGCCTCATCCAGCCTGGCCTCGAACACCTCCAGGAATGGGGCAGCCACAGCTTCTCTGAGCAACCTGGTCCAGTGCCTCACCACCCTCACAGTGAAGAATTTCTTCCTTACATCTAATTTAAACGTATCCTCTTCTAGTTAAATCTATTACACCTTGTCTGTTGCTGATAAAGATTCCTTCTCCAGGTGTTGTATAGGCCCTCTTGAAGTCCTGGAAGGCTGCTATAAGGTCTCCCCAGAGCCCTCAGTTGCTTCTCCATGCTAACCAACCCTGACTCCCTCAGCCTGTCTTCTCAGGAGAGGTGCTCCAGCCCTCTGATCATTCTCGTGACCCTCCTCTGGATTTGTTCTAATATTTCTGTGCCCTTCTTGTGCTAGGGACCCTAGAGTTGAACACAGCATTCCAGGTGGGGTTTCATGAGGGCAAAGTAGAAGGGGGAAATCACTTTCCTTCGCCTTCTGGCCATGCTGTTTGTGATGCTGCCCAGGATGCAGCTGGCTTTCTGGGCTGTAAGTGCACACTGCTGGCTCATTGAGCTTCTCATCAACTAACACACCCAGGACCTTCTCCTCAGGGCTGCTCTTGATCCATTCTCTGCTCAGCTGTGTTCATGTTTGGGAGTGCCCCAGCCCAGGTGCAGGGCCTTGCACTTGGCCTTGTTGAACTCCGTGAGGTTCACACAGCCCCACCTCTCGAGCCTGTCCAGGTCCCTCTGGATGGCATCCCTTCACTCCAGCCTGTTGGCTATACCACACAGCTTGGTGTCATTGGCAAACCTGCTGAGGGTGCTCTCAATCCCCGTGTCTATGTCACCAGCGAAGATGTCAAACAGCTCTGGTCCCAGTACTGACCCCAGAGGAACACCACTTGTTATTGATCTCTGCCTGGACATGGAGCTGTTGACCTCAACTCTTTGAGTGCAACCATCCAGCTAATTCTTTACCCACTGAGTTGTCCGTATGTCAAACCCATGTCTCTCCAATTTAGAGACAAGGCTCTAATGCGGGACAGTATCAAACACTTTGCACAAGTTCAAGTAGGTAACATCAGTTGCAGAGGCGGCCAGATTTGTCAGGCATGATCTGCCCTCAGTGAAGCCTTGTTGGCTGTCACCAGTCCCCTCCTTATTTTCCATGTGCCTTAGTGTATTTTCCAGGAGGATCTGGAAGTAATTCCATCAGAACTCATGGATGCATCTCATCACATCCCGTGGACTTGTGCACCTTCACGTTCCTTAGCTGGTCTTGAACCTGATCCGAGGATCGCCTCCTTCAGTCTGATGGCATCACTGCTTCTTGCTGTCAGCCCGTTTCTTCAGCATGTTGGGGTCCCACTGGATGGCAGCATGACCCTCTGGCTTTTTTCTGTTACTCAGTTCATTTTCTAATCTGGAAGTGAAAAAAAAAAAAAAAAAAAAATCCACCTTGGAACAGCTGGTGTGGGGTGAATAATTTGATGCTAGTATCTTTTTTTTTTTTTTTTTTTTCCCTTTCCCTTCTCTGGGGTAGTGAGTTGAGTTGGTTCATGGAAGTCTGTAACAAGTGCTGGAGCTAGGGACATAACTAAGTACCCGCATAAAGGTGTCAGGGCATCTTTTTTGGCAATAAGCTGTTAGTTTGCCTCAGCTGTTGAGACTGCCTCCTCTTTATTTGATGGCAACTGTCAGAGGAGGCTTCAGGTTTGTAGAAGGCAATTGGGAAAAAAATCATTTGGTAAGGACGAAATTATACCCAGACCTAATGTGTCTGGTCGTGTACCAGACCTTAATGTGGATTAGTCTCTATTTAACTGCAGAAGAGAAGTTATCTTCTGATTGCTTTTCCTGACCTTTTTGATGGTGCTTATTTGTCATTTTGCATCCCTGGAGGTTTAGTTCTAATGTATAGAGTCTGGAGTTGGCTGTAGTTAGTATGTAGTTGTTTTCAGTGTTGAATGCTACTTCTTACTGGCTTATTCTTGGTCACCCTCCGTGTTTGGAAAAGGAACATGAAACACTGTGAATGTATGTAGATTTTTATTATCATATGTGAATTTGATATATAATCTTTGGGCTTTTTTACAAGGCATAAAGTATGCATGATATGTCCTGTGTTTAGCCCAGGCACTGACTGCATAGACCTTCCAGTGTGCCAGCCATAGGGAAAACTTTGGTTGAAATTTTCATGTTTTTAGACACCAAAGTTAAAAGACCACACTGCACACATTTTGGAAAACTCTTTTAAAATGGAATTCTCATCAAACTACTTAAGAGATCTGCTTCAGAGATCTGCTTCCACTATGCAAAGGTGCTGCGTTAAAGAAATAAACCCCACCTTCTTCCATATGATAGGCCTGCCCATTTCTGAAGTATCTGTATTTTCAGTTAGTTCCGAGTTATGAACCTCTTGAAGTTATAATTTAGTTTTTCTCTATTACCACATTTATGCTATTGGTTCCCTCGTAAGCTTTTTCTTCTGGCTGTCATTACAGTGTTTTGCTCATACAATGGCACAGGATTTTATTAATGCTCGCTTCTTACTCACTTGTTACTTTCCAAAGACGGTAAATTTACAAAAGACAAAAAAGTTACTCTTGTTATTAGTTATATTTTGCTTATATTATGGTCTATGGACTATGACTAATGAAACACAGTATTCCGAACAGCTTCACTTCAAAGAGCTGTTACATTTGCAACTATAGGAAATTACGCTCTCAAGGCTGAAACGAGGGATGCCTTCTGGAGTTGGACCTTCTTGTCATAACAAGTTCTGATACTGTCTCATCAAAGGCAAACAAATTATTTTGGCTTTTCAACTATGTGTTTTTATGCTACTCCTTGACCTAACACATAGGTAAGCCCTATTGTTTAGGTAATTCTACCCATTGCCAATCTGCAATGTCTTCCCTTAATTTACTTCCTTGCTTGGAGATCTTGGCATGCTTGTTTTCTGTCACTTTGTTTCTTTCCCAAGTTGCTTCTTCATGTGCTATCATTTCAGGATACAGTGGTTAGAAAAGAAAATTGATGACTGACTAGAACTTGTTCCTTAGATATCTCTACCCTGTAGTATGGATGTGTGGTGCATATGAGCTCCGTTGGATTCTGGTGTCAATGGATTGGTTCATTTTCTGGATGTCTAGAGCTCCAGAACTTTGGGGTTTGTTAATATTCATTAACCTCAGTTAATATCCATGCCAAGAAATGCTCTTTCTTCTAGAGCTGGCTCCTCAGCCTAAAACTAAAAAGGTCAGGATTGCTATTCTAGCCAATTCTTCATTCTCCCCTCATTTCTTCCTGATGTTATTAGGTGTTTCTCGGCACATAGCAATATAGAGTAGTAAGGTTCTCTTGGGCTTAGTTTTTTGATTGCAGGTATCATGGAACAAAGTCTGAAATCTAATGAGGTCAAATGTTTCATCAAGGACCATATCCTGGACATTGCTAACATTGCTTGTTTTTTGATGATAGCTAACACTGCTCTCAGGAAGAGAAATCTGTGAACTTCTGTGTCTCTGTTTCAGTGACAGTAAGAAATTGTAAAGATGGAAATTACTTGGCTACTGATCTTTCAGAGCATATAGTTAACGGTTCTTAAACTTTTCACCCAGGTGGTTCTTGCTTATTGCTTTTTTTTTTAAGGGTTGAATATGGCCATCATCACAGATACTATTAAAATGTCTCTTTCTTTGGTATAAGAACATACTATATAACCAACCAGTTTCTACTTGTCTATTTCTAACAGGCTTCAGTTCATCAGGCTGTGGGCAGGCTCTTTTATTTAATAGTGCCCCCTTTTCTGAAATTCAGTGTTGCTCTCTGAAATTGTTTTACATTTCTAGCAAAGAGCAATAGCCTTATAAAAAGTTTCTTGTTGGAGACTATTTTGATTGATATACGTTGACATCATTGTTTGTGTATGACTTACCTCCAAGCAAATAGTTAATCACAGACACTGAATGTCCAAAAAAAATTAAATTGAATGAGTAAGTTATTTGTCAAACTGGTTCTTAGTGAAGCTTTCTTTGTGATTCAACAGTCCAATCTCCTTGTCATAAGTCATGAAATTGATCTTTCTGGGACACTGCTGTTGAATTAAGAGTTGATCCATGTGACAGTCTTCAGTTTCGAAGACCAAGGATGCTACAGCCGTATCATCCTGCTAGTGGAATCAGGAGGGCAAGGGTGTACCTGCCTCAAAAGTTTAAAGCTGATGTGAAGCAAGCGTTCTTTTGGGGGCTAAGTATACCTCTAACCCTTTTCTATTTTTACTTTTTTAATTTAAACCGTGTCCAGTGCATTATTTGTTTTATCCTCAGATTTGTTGTGATCTTTTGAGTGAGTGTCAGAAGATACCATGGGGTCAAAGGATAAATGAGAACTCTGTGCATGGGATTTTTGTATGTGTGAGTTTTCTGCTTTTCAGGGACATGTGCAAGTGAAGATTTTTTAAAATTAAATTTGTTTTTATTAAGTTATCTAAGTATATCTAGTATGCTATTGGGAAACTTGCCCAGGGTTTCAACAACAACAACAACAAAACAGGAAATAAAACTTTACAAGTAGAAGTCTCTAAAATTTATTATAAGCTAATATTTTTGACTATCTGATGTAAGTATTGTTTTGACTTTGAATTCAGTCACCGCAATGTCAAATTGTCAAATGAGTTTTTTATTTTCAAGTTAAGCAAAACCTGTCAGAAATAAAAACAACAGAAATCAGACATACCAAATATCTTCTGAGATGTATTCACCCCTTCTTATAGCACATCTTGAAAAGTTAACGTATGCTGAATTTACTGTTTAATTTGTATAAATGGAAGATTAACTTTGATTTTCTAGTAAAAGCAGAATTTAAGTATTAAGAAAATAATGTGAAAAGATGTACACAGTTTATACATGATCCAAGTGACAGATGTAAAGCAACCATGCTATCTTTCAGAAAGACCAGCCGATATGTTGGTATCTTTGCATATGTTTTCCCTCGTATTGAAGTATGAGCTTGTGAAGTTCATCAGAAATAATTTTAGATTTAAAAAAGGTGGCAATCTGTTGCCCAAATGGTAGGTGGACATAAGATATTACTTGGAATGTTGCTTTACAGAAAAATATACAAATGTTTTTAAAAGTTTACACTCAAATATTTTACTGGTATTTTCACCATCTTTAAATGTTGGAGGACAGTTTCACTTTCAGAGCTTACTAGGATCACAAAGCAATATTTAATAGATGTTTACAAAATAATTAAGAGTAATCTATTGTGCATAGAATCACAGAATCACAGAGTGGCTTGCGTTTTAAGGGACCTTAAAGACCATGTTACCCAACCCCCTGCCATGGGCAGGACACCTCCCAGCTGCCCAAAGCCCCATCCAGCTTGGCCTTGAACACCCACCTCCAGGGATGGGGCATCCACAGCTTCTCTGGGCAACCTGGTCCAGCACCTCACCACCCTCTGAGTGAAGAATTTCCTCCTAATACCTGATTTAAATTCCCCCTCTTTTGATTTAAAGCTGTTACGCCTTGTCCTGTCACTATGCTTTCTGACAGAGTCCCTCTCCAGCTTTCCTATAGGCCCTGTTTAGGTACTGGAAACAATGTTAAACTTACTTAGTTCATGATGGTTTTAGGTCAAGAACTTCTTTATCTTGTTTCTGTTTGCATGATTGTCTTGATTCTTCGTGTTACTAGAAGCAACACACTGCACACAAAAGAGTTGTTTTCATATATCATAGCTAATTTGTGATTTTTTTTTTCTTGCTTTGGTTAAGTGTTTGAAGATTTAATGAAGCTTTGAGAAATATGTGGGTACCTGTGGGCAATGTGGGCTTGTGTTCATCTTCTGGAGCAGGTTTTTTTTTAGCATTTTAGTAGTATCGAATTATAACACTTATGAACACCAGTTACCTGTCAGTAGGTATTTCATGAAATAATTTTACTTCACCCATTTTTAGTAGTAGTGATTGTACTGTACTTAGTTTTTCTTATTTATAGATGTTTGATTATTATTTCAAAGATAATAAATACATTTTTCTAAAATGATCTTAGTTTAAAATGGCGTTTGATTTCGTCCCATGCAGTTTGTTTACTGCCCTACTGGGTGCCGAGTCAGTGACATGCTGTCATTTTCAGTATTTTATTTTTTCTTAACTTCGAACAGGTGGTAAGTTGAGCAGTCAGTTATTTTTATGGAAGTCAAACTGAAGCGAGATGTTCATCTCCTGTTTTCTGCTGATGATATTTTCTTGCAAGGTTTCTGATTGTAAAGGAAATGGGGTTTCCCCTTGATGGTTAAGGAGATTGCTCATCTCACATTTTGCTTCTAGATTTAATGTTTACCAATAATTGTGCTTCCAGATTTTAGATTTTGATTCCACTCATCTTCCTTCAGTAGTGATGTTGGCTTCAGTGTGCCTGGCTGCTTTTCCCATCCTGTTCTCTCGTAGGTTGTCCCACTATGGCATCCATTTAGAGAGTTTTTCTCCTCTGGTGTGGTCAACAAAAAGTAAAAGGATCGATGTTACATGTGGATCATGCTAAACTTTCATTAACAAAGAAAGACGACTAAATTGTACCTTAATTTTGTCTTCTGCTGTTGGAGAGCAACGATGGTACAAGCAGACTATCAACTGATTAAATGCCATGTATCTAAAACAACAGCTGAGAAGTGTTGGATCTGTCCCAGTTAGAGGCAGTTTCTGTGCCTGTGGTATTTGGCATTTTTAAGTATGTTATGGAATATAATACCTCGGCTGTGCAGTTTGTCATTCTCCTGCAACTTGACACCAAGCGTGTGGCTTGTCTCTTGCTTTGTGGTTAATTCTTGCAGCCTGATTTCACCTTCCCAAAAAAGAATTAACTGAAGTTACAGTGCTTGCTACCTGTAGTTCAATGAAACTCAACAGTAGGAGTCAAAAAGCTGAGAGGAAGCACAGAGTGCATTGGAAGAAGAGTGGAAGTTAAGAATGTAGGCTAGTGATCTAAGTAGTTTGTAGGAAACTGTAGCCATTGAGGCCAGAAAGTAAAAGCTGGGCACTAGCTTTTCTTTTCTTTTGGTACAATCAGTCCAGAAAGTTTCTGTAAACATTTTGAAGACAGAATCTTGAGCGATTTTCTGCTTTTCTTGGAAATAAATCCACATACAAGATTCATATCTTTAAAAGTAATCCCTGCCAAAGTCCAGTTATGACACATAGGTGAAGATGTTAGAGATGGGCTGTTAGGGATAAAAATGAATAAATGATTAATGAATGATGTATCACAATTGAAATGGAAAGAGGTACTTCAGCTAAACAATCTTCATATGAGGATAATTTCTGGGTTGATTGTGTATGACAACTCTTGCTTATATTAAAAAATGGTGAAAGTGCTTATAAACTCTTTGAGCTAGGAGATGGAGACCAACTCAGGTAAATATTTTAAAGCCATCGAATTTGCATTAAAAACCTGCATTGTCTTTTTACAGGAGGAGAGACTTCAGCATGCAAACCTTCATCTGTTCGGCTTGCACCATCGTTTTCATTCCATGCTGCTGGCCTTCAGATGGCTGGACAGATGTCCCATTCGCATCAGCAGTACAGTGATCGTCGGCAGCAGAACATAAACGACCAACAGGTTTCTGCCTCATCATACACTGACCGAATTCAGCAACCTCTAACTAACCAGGTGAGTGATAGCCAAAAAGTAAGTCCTTTTAGATGTAGTCATTCTTACTCTGCAAAGTACAGGATCAAGGCAGATGTATTTTTTTTAACTGACTAACTCCTGACTCTTCAAGGATGGGTGGACGAATCGAAAGCTGGTTTTAGATATCTAGTACATATTTGTCATAGTTATTCTAGTTCTAATGTTTCTGAGATAAGAGGCGAGGAAGATCATCCAAGTCAAATGGAAAGAGTCTAATAGAAGCTTTGTTCAGTGCTGTTTGATGTTAGAATGTGATTGTTTTATTACTTGATTTAATGCTGAGTGTTTTGATGCAGTCAATGGTTAGTATGTTTGAAATAGAGAGGGTTGCACAAAACACACTTTATACTAGGAAAGATAAACTTTTTATAAAACAAAAGGAACATATACAGCTATGATAGCACTGGGATTTTACTACTACTACTTTACTACTTACTATCACAAAGAGATAAAGTGAGCATAGTTAGGAAGAATGATTACAGGTGCTTTTGAGCTGTCAAGATCGATGTTTTTTCCTTACTGCTTTTTTGGGTTGCTAGAACTGCTGAAGTAGCTTCTTAACTAATAGCAGTAGTCACAAAAGTGAGCATCTCCCAATGTAAAAGACAAATCTTGCTTTCTTTAAAGGGGCACAGCCCAGTGGTGTAGACTTCAACACAGATGGGTTTCAAAGCTTAAAATCCAGAAGTCTGTAAGTTGTAGCTTCAGAATTTGATGCAGGGTAATGAGGCATGTTCCATTTAAAAAGGATGGAGAATGAAGTCTTTTGCTGCTGCCAGATTTATGCCTGTTCCTCTGTCCAAGGTGGCTTTGGTAGAAAAATCTGCAGTACTACCAAGAGATACTCTGTTGGTATTGCTCTGTAGGATGGAACTTGTGCAGAAAAAGATTAGAGGGAATGGAATATTCAAACTACATGCCAGGATATTTGATACTAAGATTTGGAGAGCCATAAAGACTAGGGCTGTGTGAAGAATGGAAAAGTGAATAGAGCTGGCAAAGGATGTTTTTACTTTCATATGAGCCACTCAGTAGGAGGAATAAATTTGGTCATATGTAACAGTATTTAGCTTGAGAAATCTGCAAAGATTTTTTATGAGACTTTCATTAGCCTAAAGGTCCCCCAAAACCTTCACAGTGAAGTTAGTGAATCAGTCTGCCAAATAAGAAAAGTTTCTGTGTTCCTTAAACCTTTCCAGGGTACTCACCTGAGTGTTATAATCTGGCATCACATCTGTGAGCTGTAGTGTACGTTCGTGCTTAGTTATTTTGGAACCGAAAAGCAAAATCATTGAACTTTAAGATGTATCAGCACCCTTTGTCATTTTTGATTGCAATGGCTTTAAATGGTAGTTGAATAATAGGAAGCTTAAGAATAGCTTTCAGAGAGTAGCCAAGAATTGTAGTTGACCAAAAAAATGCAGCCCACCAAGAGGTGGATGTAAATACTAGGGAAAAGGTGGTGATTGGTTCTGGCAAAAATGATCAGTTGGTCACCTTTAGGTAAGGACAATCAAGTTGTCTTTGCAACATAAATAGTATGTTAGATTTTTTTTTTTCCAGTTCCATCCTGTTTTTTTTTTCCTGTACTGCAGCTTCTGTCTTACTATTTTACTATAACTGCATTGAAGTCCTCATAGTCCTCTGCCTAAGCAGCTATGAATTGAGCTCCTTTAATCCTTTGCAAGTAGCTTTTAGTTCCATGGACTTTGATTATGGGCAACTTCTTGAAGTCTTCTGCCTTCTTGTTTTTCACAAGTTTTTTTTTTTTTTTTTTTTTTTTTTTTAAATTCTTGTGATTCTCCTACCAGTATGTCACATAGAGAGCTATGGAGGTTCTCTATGGGCCTTTTTTTGGGGGGGGGGTGTCTCAATGTCTCTTTGCATGTGTTTCTGGTTAATCTCATCTGCAAATCCAAATTCAGCTAACATATTTATTCTAGTGACTCAAATAATCTGCTCTACACCTTGTCTCTCTGCAAGCAAAATTCTCCTTCGTTCTTTTTCATAGCTCTTTTGTTAGATGTCTAGCTGTCAGTTCTAGTTCATCTTGATTAAAACCTAACTCTTATTCTTGTATCTTCTTATAAAAGCTGGGAACCTTCATTGTTGAAGGTTTTGTACTTACATTTATCCACTGCCGTGGACAACACTATCATGTGGTCTTTAACTCAGGATGAAATCTACATACCATCTAGGTTTTCATGGGTAAACAATACATACATCTTACACATTCTTTCTTGATGACTCTTCTACAGAAAGCCTTTTTATTTGTGGTATTGCCTTGAATGGTCTGCAGCTTGCTTTTCTCTGTCCTGCATATGTCACTTATGAACAACTCTTGCAGAGATCATTTTTTGAACCATCTTGGTGTAGTTGCTTTGTTCCTCTGTTGGAATCCCACCATCAGCCATTAGTTCTTTCTGTTGTCAAGTGCTCGTCTGTTATTAAAGCCTGGAACACCAGACTGGCCTTTTAGTGATGGCAAACTCTACTCTCATAATCAGAATATCCCGAGCTGGAAGGGGGAACCCATAAGGATCGAGTCCAGCTCCTGGCCTCACACAGGTCTACCCAAAAATTCAGACCATAAGGTGGTATATGTCAGTTTTCAAGTACATATGGTTAAAGGAGATCATGTTTTTGATTTGGGCAGCAAATGTGGTTTAAAGAATTTGACTTACACGTGTGCACAAATACAAGAACAAAAATGACCCTGTGTTAAATAGGGAGTGCGCTGAATTTCTGTTGCAGAGGGCTTAACAGGTTTGTTTAATTGCCGTAAAAAACAGCAGAAAGGAAAAGGCAACTTTCAGCAGATCTGGGAAGGATAATTCTTAAAGTGTAGATCCTTTTAATGCGATGTCTTGCACCCCGTTAGACAAGAAGTTAGGGCTCAGCTTCAGTTTCCCCATTCCCTGACCAGCAGCCTAGGCGACTGGCTCCGCTTCGGTGCCACCAGCTGCAGCATCCTAAATGTAGCCGGTTTGGGTGTAAATGCCCGCTGTGGAGACATCAAGCTGCCAGCCCTTTTGCTGGCCACACCGGGAAGAGAAGAGAAGGGAAGGGAAGCAGGGGTCTCTGGCTGCCCGGCAAAATCCTTTCCCGAGCTCCGGCCACCATCTGCTGGCCAGAGCCGAGCACTGCACTGCCAGCCTTGGGTGGTGCAGGTGTCTCCTGCGAGGGAAGCCTGCCCTCCCCTCTCCCAAATACTCCATGGTTCGAATAAAGTCAGATCTCGCCGAGTAAAAAGGCTGTTAAATAATTTGAGGAGCCATCCCAGCGTATCTTTGAGAGGGTCTTGAAGTGAAGGAGTTGGGAATGCACGCGTCAAAAAGGCTGGTTGCTGCGTTTTGTAAGCAGGGTATTTCCTTCCAATCCTGACAAACCTGACTCGCTTAAAAATACAACCCAGGAAAAAGTCTTGTTTTTGGGATCCTGAAAATTTATAGAACGAATATATAGTAAAATAGATAATAAATATTTAACAGCATATAGTATTTTCTCTTAGAAAATAAGTTTCTTCAGACTGCTGCCAGGTGATAAGGGTAATGTTTGTCAGTTGCTTAAAGTAGCTGTTAGCTTTGGCATTTAGAACAGCAGCACATGCTGGAAGCAATGTCATTTTGATAAATAGCAAAGATTAAAAAACTGTAGAATGGTTTGGGTTGGAAGGGGTGTTAAAGACCATCTAATTCCAGCCCCCTGCCATGGGCAGGGACACATCCACACCTCTCACCAGACCAGGTTGTCCAAAGCCCCATCCAGCCTGGCCTTGAACACTTCCAGGGATGGGGCAGCCACAGCTCACAATAAAGAATTTCTTCCTGAAATCTACTTTAAACCTGCCCTTTTCTAGTTTAAATCTATTATGCCTTGTCTGTCGCTGTACTCCCTGATGATAAAGATTCTTTCTCCAGGTTTCTTACAGGCCCTCTTTCAGTCCTGGAAGGCTGCTCTAAGGTTTCCCTGGAGTCTTCTCTTCTCCAGGCTGACCAACCCCAACCCTCTCAGCCTGTCTTGATAAGAGAGGTGCTCCAGTCCTCCGAGCCTCCTTGTGGCCATCCTCTGGACTCATTCTAACAGGCCCATGTGCTGGGGACCTCAGAGCTGAACGCAGAGCTCCAGGTGGGGTCTTATGAGAGCAGAGCAGAGGGGGAGAATCACCTCCCTCACCCTGCTGGCCACACTGATGCAGCCCAGGTTGTGCTTGCAGCCCCGGAGAAAGCCACATTGCCTGGCTCATGCTGAGCTTCCTGTCAACCAGCACCCCCAGGACCTTCTCCTCAGGACTGCTCTATAATCTGTTTTCTGCTCATCTCTGTTCATGTTTGGGAGTGCCCCAGCCCAGGTGCAGGGCCTTGCACTTGGCCTTGTTGAACCTCACGAGGTTCACACAGCCCCACCTCTCAGCCTGCCCAGGTCCCTCTGGATGGCATCCCTTCCCTCCAGCGTGTCTACCGCACCACTCAGCTTGGTGTCATGGGCAAACTTGATGAGGGTGCACTCGATCCCACTGTCCATGACACCAGCAAAGATGTTAAAAAGCAGTGGTCCCAATATTGGCCCCTGAGGAACACCACTTGTCGCTGGTCTTCACCTGGACATGGAGCCGTTGACCACAACTCTTGGAGTGCAACCATCCAGCCAGTTCCTTACCCACTGAGTGGTCCATTTGTCAAATCCATGTCTCTCCAATTTAGAGACAAGGATCTCATGTGGGACAGTGTCACGGTCTGCCCGTAGTGAAGCCTTGTTGGCTGTCTCCAGTCACCTTTATTTTCCATACGCCTTCGCATATTTTCCAGGAGGATCTGCTCCATGATCTTGACAGGCACAGAGGTGAGATCGACTGTCCTGTATTTCCCTTGGTCATCTTTCGCTTTTCTGTTTTTAAAAATGAGAGTTATCTTCCCCCTTTTCCAGTCAGCAGAAACTTCAGTGGACAGCCACGGCTTTTCAAATATCACAGACAGTGGCTTAGCAACTTCTTCTGCCAGTTCCCTGGCGACCTGTGGATGTAACTCATCAGGTCCCTTGGACGATAATCTCCCTTATGTTTCTTTTTCTTTTCTTTCTTTTTTTTTTTTTCATTTTATTGCCAACTGAGTCTTTTTTTTTTTCTTGTTCAAGTTCTTGTAATGATTTTCATTCATAACCAGATAATGAGGAAGCTAGTCCTTGAATTTTAATTCATTGTTTTTATTCCCACTCTGTCCTGCTTGTGTTTTGATTTGTAATGGCTTGCGGACCGTATTCTGGTATTTTATGAATCATTCACAGTTGCAGATTAGAGGTTAGGAAACAGTAATGACAATTTATCCTAAAGTTATATAAATAATGTTTAGTTATATGTTACCCTTAAAATATTATTTACATTATCTTTTCTTACACCTATTGCTTAATGGTTATGGTGGCTGAAGCTTACTCATCTCATCTTTGGCAAGGAACAAATAACAGGAAGATATACTTCAAAGCCAACCAGATTGCTTTGTTTTTCCATTTATTTACAAGGTTTAAATTACAGTTAAATACTTCCAGCTCTGTTCTTCTCCACCCCTGTGGTCAAGCTTAAGGCTCTTACTTCCCAAAAACTGCTGGATGGTGAGGGTTTTCTCTGTCTGCATGCTGGGCCTGCTGGCAGGATGGGGTCCTGCCCTTGGCTGTGTGGTCTTACCTCTCTGACAAGTGCCAGAGCCCGCTTCAGGAAAGCAGTAAGAGGATGTGGCCTGGAGTGAATAGAAAAGATGAGATCTCTGGGACCTTTCCTCCTTTAGCAGAAAGAAGCAGAAATATTTCTTTGTCCTGTCTGAACTGGTTGCATCTTGAGAGTTCAACGTAGCCTGATCTTAATAACAGATAAGAGCTTAAAAGTTTTTACAACTTCAAACAAGTGTTTCTTTTGTGCTGTGACAATGTTTATCTTCATGGATACTCAGATTGCCCCAAACTTTTTTCAGTTAAGTACAAAAGAGTAGAAAATTGATTTACCTGATAAGGAAGTTGAGTTGAGATTCCTGGGTAGAATTTGGTAACAAATTCCAGCAATTTAGCTTTCACAAATCATCTGGGATTCAAAGGTCAGGCTGACAGCTAAACATTTTTGTTTGTATAAGTATCTGAGATCACTTACCACCTGCAAAATTCTTGATTTTGCTGACCAGATCGTTGGATGGGGATTTTATTGATTACAGCTAGATCATTAGAAAGTTAATGTGCTCAAGCAGGGAGTAGCAAATTCTTAGTTACGTCAGCTACCTAATCATTAACGTAATTATTAGTGATGGCCAGACTTCACCAGAGACTGTAAGGAATGTGAGCATGCATTTCATTTCAGTAAAAGTATTTCCCTTACTTTCCCTCTATCTCAGGTTTTTGTTTAGAAGTAGTTCTATGTTCTGGCAACAAGAACTTCATTTTTGTTTGCTTGTTTCCCCCTCATTTCTCTAATTCTGTCTACCACCCTCTTTTTTATTCTTTTGAAAATGTTTGGGCCAAATCAGGCAGTATAAAATCTTGGAAGATGAACGTTTTTCACTTGCCATTTTTATGTAGTTATTTAACTTACAGCTTGCCGGCTGCTAACTATTATTTTCACCCATTAACACATTTATTTAGGGAAGGAAGCCAGAAAAGGAGGGAAATACAGAACAAATCAATGATGGAAATTCTGTCCCTACCTGCACATAGTTCCGAGTATAGTCACTTTGAAAAGTCCTGGATATCTCTAGTCCTCTGGCACATGCTTTTTTTTTTTTTTTTTTTTTTGCCTTAAGTCATTTTGCTAAAAATCTGGTTTGCTGTGTATTATGTGTTATGGAGAAGTTGGAAAAGTGTTACAGTGGCTCGTGGTTATATCAACTCAACATCTGTTTTGTTGACCCTCTGGAGATACCATCTATTATGTGGCTGTCTGCCATGACAAGGGATTAGCGTCAACTTCCTATCTTATATTGTTGTGATGCAAGAAGAGTTTTAAATAGCAAGTGGCATAGGAGATGAGACTGGTCTGTTCATGTTCAGTTCTTTAATATGTAGGTCATAACTTCTAACAAGAATTCCAACTGTAATCTTTATAGAATAAAGTCTCATTTCTTCTTTTTGTGAAATGAAACTTGTACAGTATAGAGCCAGAATCTTTCCCTCCCTCCCTATGAACTTAGTAGGTTTTTTTGTTGTTTTGTTTTGTTTAATATATGAATTAGAGCATTCCATTAACAGGACATATATATCTGCTCATAATTCCCCTTAATCAAAATGAAATGCATTTTGCAAGAAGCAGTGCCATCTGTTTTTGGATAACAAAGCATATGCCCAAAGAGAGAGAGAAATGATACATAGAGAGTGCAAGTTGTCTGTTCCCTCATTCAGGAAATCTCAAAGACTATTATAGGTAAAGTAACACACTTTAATTAAAAGCCAGGGTTTATTTTAAAGCATGTTTTATCTCAAAAGTGGTGTGAATACATGTAAATGGGGTTCTTAGTTGCCTTTTTTGTGTGTTTATTTGATTCGATTTGATGTTTATTTGATTATTAGTTACAAGTTGCTTCTCAACAGGTAAGAAAAATCAAATTTCAGCTCCTTACTTGTAGTTTAATTTTCATCATGCTGCCATTCCAGGTAGCTGTGCTAATGCTATGAAGGCATCAGTGTGGACCAGTCAGAATGCAGTGGATATTTACTGACATACGTAACTGTAATTAAAGTAGTTTTTTGTCTCTCAGTCTTGAAATATCTTTTGATTTTGTTCAATCTTCAGGAAGATCTGAGGCTGCAGTGTTGCTGTCTGGCCACCAGATAGAGACTGGAGCTTGCAAAATAGGATTTTTTTTTCTGTCATTGAATGTTCTTTAAAACCAAGAGGGAAATTGTTATTACCCAATGATAAAGAATTTATAAGTGTTACTGTGTAAAATGGATAATGAGAGCTTTGTTCCATAATCCTACATCACCAGGAAAGAACGGAGCAAGAATCTCAAGAAGAATCTTGGAGGAAGAAGAAGGGAATGTTAAAAATTTTGCAGTATAACAAGGGCAGGAAGAAAAGGTCAACTCCCTCTCCTCTCTCACCCAGACTTTCTTAAGAACCCAGAATAGCAAATTAATATCTGTTATAAAGTTCATACGGGTCAAGTGAGTCCTCAGAAATATATGATTGTCTAAATGCACAATTAAAAGAACAGTTTTCAGTCAGGATCCTGGCTATGAACGGCATAAGAGGTAGCCTGCAGAGTTTTAATTATTTGTGATTAGGGAACAGCATTAAATTATTATTTTTTCCCCCTAGCATTGAGATTAGATTTTTTTTTCCCTAAGTAAGGAAATTTGACTTCTAAATTAGAAGATAAACACGAACATTTCTTGTACAAATTCCCTTTCCAAGGTAGAGTGATCTTATGTCTGAATTGTTGATCTGAACTAGTGAGTTCTTCTGTCCTGAGGCTATTTCCTCAAATCTCTAACCTGCAGTACCGGGGACTGTGATGGTTGTATCAGCTTAGGTGGGAGAGTAGTCTCTGCAAGTATTTGTGCACCGGTTTCTTTTACCAGCAAAATCTACGGATGTTACTATGTTCCAATAATTTCTTTCAATCAAGTTCAGAAATTTAAGGGAAATTCCTGCATTTCACAAGCCTGTGGCAGTGATGGTTGTGATTAGGACTAGATGCTGTTGAGGTGTTTAGTGATGCGGTGCAAAAGAACCAAAAATGATTGTATTTAGGTGTGATTTGTTTCATGATTAACATCTGTTTGACAGATGAGAGGAAGGAACACAAATATTTCGGAAACGTCAAATAGCTTGTTTAGAAAATTTTAAAACAGACCTTCCTGATGTATACAGAACGGTCACGGGCTTGTAGTCAAAATGAATTAAGGGCTTAATTTGTTAAAGCTGCTGAAAGGAAAGTGATGGTAGGAGGCACATCCAGAAGTGAATGGATTTGAGCAAACATCTAGGACGTACATGGCTTGGGTCAAAAGTCCCTGAGGAAGGTTTAACTGCATTACATTTTCTCTGAGAAAGTCTCTAATCAGAAAGCCTGGAAGTCAGCAGTCTTGCATGGATGCAGAAAGGTTATGTAGACATATTTTGGGTGGTGTGCATCAGGACTGGGAGTTGCAGTTCAGGCTCCGCTGAGCCTGTAGCTGTTGGGAGTCCCAGCCTTGCACAGATGCAGTCAGGTTGCTGGCAGCCTCTTGGCTTTTTTGCTCTTTTTAGCTCTTGAGCTCATTCGTCTTCCTTCTCAATCTCTTGTGCTCTCGCTCTTGTTTTTCTTAGGTTATTTCTGTATCTGCTTGTCCACAGGAAGAAAATGCGATCTTAACTTTCTAGTGTGGCATTGTCTGGGTACCTGGGTTCAGATACCCAGACTCTTTATTACATCTGTTTGTGAAAACCTTTCTGGGTCACTTCAACATATTTCATTTATTTTTTGGGTTCTTGAGCAAAAGGAAATAAAAAAAAGCTATTTGCACAGCCACAGTCAGGAGTATTAAGCAGTACTTTAAAAGACAGAGGAGCAGTTGTACTTTTCCAGTTCCTTTATTAGTTCAGCAATACTTATGTATAAATCAGTTTCATTATTTTTGTTGACAGCTTATGCTCTTTCCGCAGCTCTGCGGGAGGCTGAGTATCAGTTCAGCTGTAATGGGAGGCAGCAGATGAGATTAAGCACTTGGAAGTGAGGAGAGTTATGAGCCTAAGCATGTTTGCTGGTGTGAGATGAGGTGATGTGAGATGAGAGCTGGATGGCTGAGTGTGGTGGTGTGCACTCGGCTAGACCTCTTAGCACTGGGTATGAAAGGAGCTTAACATGTGAAACAAGCCGAGTAACAGAACTTGCTGTGTGGTTTCTTGTCATTGGGAAGAGAAGGAACAGAGAGAGGCAGGCTACAGGGGACCAGTCACACCGACTAAACCCCTTGCTCTCTGTCCCAGCTCTCCTTCTGACACTCACTGTGAGACAGAGGAGTTGCCAGAGCTTGTCTAGTGGCACAATTGTGCTGTTAAGTAAGTGTATGTTGAACAGGTTTGCCAGCTTTAGCCAAATGGCATGGTTTCTTTAGAGTTTTTATTTATTTATTTATTTATTTTTCTTCACTGATGGCACTAACTGCCTCTACCTTGACACTTGGAACTTAGTCTTTCAGAGATTTCAGACAAGTCCCAAGGAGGAATGGATGTCGTTTGGTAGATCCAGAAGCTATATGGGATGTGTTAGCAAGGAAAAAAGAGGCACACAACTGTTTCACACAGAAGTCCTATCTCTTTAGGAAGCCAATATCAAAAATACACTACTGTTGAAGATGTTCTTGTTTTAAAAGTAGTCAGTGTTAGGAAACACCACTGAGCAACATACACACCTTTTCAGGGATGTTGTTTAAACTTGGTAGGTATGGTGTTGGTGAGCGTGCTTTAGATTTCTTTGGATTTATTTTAAATTTTTTAGACTAATCAAGGCAATATCATTGCCTTGATACTGCGAAGCATACTAGACCTGAGTTTCTTGGTTTGGAATTTAATGTAGTTTTAATATGGCAAATTGCCACAGTTCTCCAGAAGGCATACTCGTTAACTTCCATTTGTGGTTTGAATGCAGCTGTACATTAAATACACTTACAGCCCATGTATCAGTCGTGAGGTAAAGCAGGAATGTCAGCATGTTACTACTCTGTGTTATCAAATGAGACGTATTTTTAACTAAAGAAGACTGTTTATAGGGATTAAGCCTGTTAGGTATACTGAGGAGAGGTAGGCATCTTGGGATTTATTTATTTATTGTTGAATATATGTATTAAAAAGTAAGTGCACTAAATGTTATTTTCTTTGATTCCTGTATTTGCCTTTCTTTTCTTTGTCAGCTCAAATAAAAAAGATGTTACAATGAAAAAGCTCATTTCTGTGAAGATTATCTCAATTTGTTGAAGTTATTAAATATAATTGAAGTTGATGCTTATTTCTAATATCTAATATTATCATATTACAGAGGCGAATGCCCCAAACTTTCCGTGATCCAGCTACTGCTCCTTTGAGGAAACTCTCCGTAGATTTGATTAAAACATACAAGCATATTAATGAGGTAATGGCTCCAGCTATCTTTGTTTTGTGTATTGATATGAATTTGTTGTTTGAATTATGTTATTAAGTACATTTTCTGTCAATTTTACTGCATCTTCTACTGCCATTGTTTTGGATTCTTTCTTGCAGAGTGAACTGCTCATTTGACCGTACATTAAAGAAATTGTATATTATTTTATTAGAGCTTAAAATGACTGCAAAGTACAGAAATATTTCTATACCTGTTACATTGTGTCCCAAAAAAAGTTTGTTTCTGTTACATGTAGGACAGCAAAGGAGAGAGAGAATCTAGCCTATTGCCCCCACTCCCTTGTTGCCCCCCCCCCCTCCATCTTGAGTAATATCATTTTTGAAGTTGTTTATTTGAAGGATCCACAATACAAATCACTAACATTTTTGAAATAGAGCTGGCTTGATATAGCTCTGTATTTGCAAAGGTAACTGAGTAAGCAATATACTTTTCATGTTTAGGTTTACTATGCAAAAAAAAAACGGCGGCATCAACAGGGCCAAGGAGATGATTCCAGTCACAAAAAGGAGCGAAAAGTTTACAATGATGGCTATGATGATGACAACTATGACTATATTGTAAAAAATGGGGAGAAGTGGATGGATCGTTATGAAATTGACTCCTTAATAGGCAAAGGATCCTTTGGACAGGTAATGTATATCAGCTGTGCAATCTGTAATTTGTGTGAATGATAATATGCATATCATTTAAAGTGCCATTCTTATTTCATTTTGAAATTCAGCTCCCTTTTTCTTAATTCTACTATGCTGAAGTGCCTGCTCAAGGCATTTGTATTTTGTGCTGTTTCTTGTTACCACATATAATGTTTGAATATACTTCAGTATATTTAGACTGTTAATGTGCTTTGCAAATGAGCAAATCTTCAGCCTTTTGTCATCGTTTCACATTTTTAGCTATTTGTTTTGGGTTTTTGTTTTAAAACAGTGGTCTAATGCTAGGGATAACCTATTCTTTACAGTAAAGTTTGTTTTTACTATTGGTATTTGTAGCCAAGGCTTGAAGAAAAAGTCTGGAAGGAGGATAGAGCTTTTCTTTTATGGAACTTTTATTTTATTTTATTTTATTTTATTTTATTTTATTTTATTTTATTTTATTTTATTTTATTTTATTTTATTTTATTTTATTTTATTTTATTTTATTTTATTTTATTTTGTGTTCTGCAAGTCATTTTACAATATTGTTTTTGTTGATTTACTACTTGCATTTGGGTACAATACTTGCCTTAGTCCAGCTCAGTGAAGCCTTTGCTCTGTTTTGCAACGTCACTACAATAAACTCCATGTTATCAGTTGTGGTTTTGTTGTAGCATCTAGGAAGAAAATCAACTGGAAAGAACAAAAGTTGTAAAAAACTTCTGTAATTTCTGGTATGTTTAAAAAGGGTTTTGCAGAATTTTGGAAAGTGAAGCAGAAAGATGACTTACATGTTTGTCTTTTTTCTTTCAGGTTGTAAAGGCTTATGATCGAGTGGAACAGGAGTGGGTGGCTATAAAAATAATAAAAAATAAGAAAGCTTTCCTAAACCAAGCCCAGATTGAAGTGCGACTGCTTGAGCTTATGAACAAACATGACACTGAGATGAAGTACTACATAGGTATTCAGATATTTTTCTTATTTTTTATTTCATCAAATTATTGGTATTTTAGGTTTTAATATATAGTGTAGGGTGCTGCAACTAATGTTTTTGGTGCTAACAAAATGAAATAATACAACTTTTAATCATAGTTTTCAATGTAAATTACCTTGCATAAACAGCAGATTGCTTTACAGCAGGACTAGATTTAGAAGAAAAACATATAAAAAGTTTTGGGATAACAGATAATATGAAATAAGTAGTTTTATGGCTAGCTTGTTCATTATTTTTTGATTGTGCTTGTTTGAAAAGCTCAAAATTTCATGTAACAAAACTGAGATAAAACTTCTGTAATAGTTAAGACTTGCCTGTTTAGATCTCAGAAAATATTTCTAAAGCTTATAATTCTGACTGTTCCTGTAGACTGTCATGCTATTCCTTGAGGTTATTATCGTAATGCTAATTGAAGTTTGTAGTCATGATGAAATAAGTTGGTCAGCTCAGGTAAAAAGTTTATTAAATCCTGTCTGTTCTCTTAAGTGGAGTATTGGGCAAAAATGTGATGGAAGGACAGCATGTTGTAAAGAGAGATGGAAAACTGTGAAAGATAATAATTTAAGAAATGAAACTGATTTTAAACATTTTTATCTTAGTTTGCAGGAGTTGAAATACTAACAACTATACTCTTCAGGTTTGCATGTATATGTTGGATCACTAATTTTTCTTTCTGCACTTTATAAAGAAACCCTTAAAATAATGTTAATACACATGGCTGTTAAATTATCTGATGACTATTCAGTTACATTTTCACTTTTTTATGGAGTATTATCTTTATAAAACATTTTATGTATACAGTTTAAAAGTTTTTAGTGTATTTTTAACTCTATTAGGAACATGCCTATATAAAACAGAAACTAAACTTTGCACCCTACTATATCAAAAAGATATTTCAGGAATGTTAAAGACAGAAGCAGTTTCAGATTAATATGGGGCAAATAAGAAGACTATAGCCATTGCTGAATAAATGATCTCTTGAAGTTTTAGATTTTTAGAAAGTGTATATCACCACATAAAATGAGATTTGACTAAAACTTTGTGTATCTAACTGTGTGACTTAACAAGAGATGGTTTAACATAAAGCACAGTATTTAAGCAAAAAAAGAAAGAAAAAAGATAATTTCAAGCAATAGAGAAATGAAATCCTGCTTTTGTTTAGCAGACACAACTAACTATAATAGTTTTATGCTTGTATCCAGTTGATTTCTGAATCTGTTAAGATACATTTCAGTAGTTCCCCTTTTCTTTTTATCACGGTATTTAACAAACACTGGCAGTGTTAGTAAAGGTCAAAAAAAAAAAAAAAAAGGCAAAGAGATCATGTTTTGAATGAATACCATATATTGCATGAGATGCCTAAACTGACATCTATAGGTGCTTCATTTTACCGTTGCATAGACTTGCAGGTGCATGGTGCTGAGAGTGGCTGAATAATGCTGAAAGCATTGCAAGTATTACAACACAGTGTGTGGTGTAAAATGAAGACTTCAAGATGTGTGTGGTTAAGTTAGGAGACTGGACTGCAGGATACAGATTTTTACCTTGATTTTTAATGACATAAAGTGTAACTGCTTGTACTTCTGCCAGGTCTTCTCTAGTAGCTTCTAGAGGAGTGTAAGAATACATTACGGTATTCAAGTTTCAAGGTAGCAGAGCGGAAGATAAATGTTCAAATGTGATGTCTTCACTGCAGGAAAGGTTTGGGAAGTTCAGCTCTTACCCAGACTATTTGAGCTGTGTGACACTGCAGGTGGTACTGGTAGAGCTGGCCAAGTAGCTTGCTGGTAGTTGAAAATTAGTCAGAGTATGTGCTGTTTCTTGCCAAGTTGGCAGGTTCAGCGAGGTGCTGTGGGGAGGAAGGGGTATATGGTGCAGGAGGACCACAAGGACATGAAAAGGTGCTGGTGCTTTTGTGGTGGTAGGGTATTGGAAATACATTAAAGATGAGAAAATGCAAAAGGTCTAAGCAATGGAAATAGACAGGAATTGGCATCAGGATGGAAGCAAATGATATCATTATAGGTTAGTTGTGAGGGACACGTGAATAACTGGATAATAATAATAATGAGGAAAATAAAACTTGCTGGGACACCATGTAATTACCTTAACTGAAAGTCTGAATGCTGATCGTGCTAATATTGGTTCAAGATTTTATTGTGACAAAGAGGGGCTGTATTGCTGTTTATCTGAAGATTGCAATTTTTTTTTTTTCCTATTTAAATTTTCTTTTGCTTGCGGAGACCAACCTGAATAAGAACCTGGCAAACCCTGCTTGCTTCTAAACAGATGATTTTTTTTCACGTATTTCATGAAACTGATTGATTGGACTTGGATTGGGTTTGTTGCTTTCATAATTTTGAAATTATGTCTGGTAGAATATAATGCCTTTGGGATCGTGATTGATTTTATTAATTGAAGTAGTCTATTGAAGTCATGATTTATAAATTGCAATAATATGTTTTAAATTACTCTGGCATTCAAATAATTTCTCTGTAAATGTAAATTTCAAATGTAAAGGGAATTACTAATGCATAATTTAATCCAAAGTGTGATATCTGCTTTATTGTTGAGAATGCTATTGTATGTACACTTTTTTCCAGTCTGCTTGGACTTAAGTACAATTTTAGTTTTAGGAGGGTGGAGAAATGAACTCTTCACTGGAAAAGGCCCAAAGTCTCGTGATTAAGATTGTTTTGTGCTCAATTTGTACTGCTGCTTGTCTTTTTTGCTGATGTTTTTACTTAGATGGGGCTGTTGCTAATTTATTGAAGACAAAGATTAGTTGTGAATATCACTGTAGTCACCCACTTAATCTGAATTTAATGTTGTTTGGAATTCTATGTTATTGTTATTTACCACGATTTTTTTTTTTTGCCTTTGCTAATAGGGGACTGATATATTCATTTTGAAAAATCTCTCTTCTATATTTTAAATCATTTTTTTGGTTAATGTAGCTTTACCGAGTTACACCTGAGGACACTTAAGATATATGAAGAAATCCAACAACCCATACCCTGGGCGTAGTAGAAATGCTTTATAAATAATAATAGATCTAGAAAAAAAACAACACAATATTATCTTACAGGTCAATCTCCTGCATATTGACTGAAACATTTAAGCTTTGTATTGTAATTTGTATGTAATACGTACCACACAGCATATGTATTAACCATTTTCTTCTCTTTTTTAAAGTGCATTTGAAGCGCCACTTCATGTTCCGAAACCATCTCTGCTTAGTCTTTGAAATGCTGTCCTACAATCTGTATGATCTGTTGCGGAACACCAACTTCAGAGGTGTCTCATTGAATCTGACAAGAAAATTTGCACAGCAAATGTGCACTGCACTGCTTTTTCTGGCGACTCCTGAACTTAGTATCATTCACTGTGACCTAAAACCTGAGAATATCCTGCTCTGTAACCCCAAACGAAGCGCCATCAAGATTGTTGATTTTGGCAGTTCATGTCAACTTGGACAGAGGGTGCGTATTGGTAGAAATTCTAATTAAGCTGTTACTGGATACATGTGATAAACTTTCCATCTTTCTTTTCTCCTTGATTATATTCTTATGTGATATTAATGCAAGTTGCATCATCACTTGATTGTAGAGGTCTGCAGTGGTGCAGTGCTCTCAAATATAATACTTCTTTATTATTTTCTTATCCCATGATGCATTTAGTTTCTTCCACTTTAATATGTTACCTATTTAGAGTGCCATGGAGATAAGACACTATCTGTGAGTTGAGACAGTATAGTATAGTATTTGGCTCTTAAAGATACTGCTTATAACTAACCCCATTTTTACAAACACTTTAGTAAAACTGTGGGAAGATTGGATTGAGTTCACTGGTGTTACTACTATGAGTAAAGATGCACACATGCAAAGTGTTTCCAGGACAAATTGTTTTCTTTATATTAGGGTAGATTTAGCCTAATCAATAACTGTCCGACATATTTGTATTTGTATCCCGTTGTTTATGTACTTTGAGGATGAGTGAGTTTTTTATTTGAGCTGTTAGTTTCTGTCTAGCATAGTCAACTAGCTCTGTATTTACTTCAAGAAACATTAAAGTATATACAACAGCTATTAAAACCATAAGCAATTATGCTTGGATGCCAAAGACCGGATTCGTTAGGAAAAAGAATCGTATTCCTCAAATGTTTAATTTGCACTGACAGTTCATTGAAAAGTTCATCAGGACATACTGTTCATTGTGCACGGTATAGTCTAATAATACCAATAGACACATTTTTGGTTGAATGAATCCTATTTTTGATGGAATGATTGACTGCCAGTATTTAGGGTACCTTAGCTTTATTTGTTTGCACTGAATACAGATTGTTAGCTAGAGAGGTAAAGAAACTTCTGTAGACAGAAATTAGACTGCCACTTTTTTTTTTTTTTTTTTTTTTTTTTTTGCTTCCTTGAAAAGAGGCTTTTGAACCTTGCCAGGTCAGCTGTGTGCCTGTCCTGTGGTGGTTTTATCTATAAATTTATGAATGATAATCCTTGATATTCTTTTGCTTTGAGAAAACTGGGTATTAAACAAACAAACAAAACACCTGCTAAATCAGACTTGCTGTAAATCTGCAGCAATTGCAAAAGAGATGTCAGTTCAAGAAATATGAATAGTAATAAAGAAGATGATATCACTTTATGAAGAGAATTAAAAAACTTAATGGATTGACTGAGTAGAAAGTAGTGAGGCACAAATTTAGGATTAATACAGTTCATTTTCTCTATTAAGTAGAGATATCTGAGCCTAGGAAGAAAATGAAGGGAAGACAAATGAGATCTAGATTGTATAGGTCAATAATAAGATAATTTTGAAGTGCTAGGAAGCACAATTAAAAAAAAACCTTTGTGCAATTTCACAGAAAAGTTAACTTAAATGGAAGTAAGTAAACATTGGCACCTTTGTGGAAAGTGCTTGATAAAATTTTGTGTTAATTAAAATATAAAGTACAGTTCTGTTTGGAATATTTTTCTTTGGTTGCTTTCTTTTTAAGGGTTTTGGAGTTTTTTTTTTTTTTTTTTTTTTTTTAAGATCTTTCTTTTTTGTTTGTTTTGCCTTGTTTCTTTTTGTATATGCTTATGTTTAAGCCAGTCTTCAGATCTAGGATCAAGACTGAAATTTCTGACTTGTGAAATGAGCTGGATAGTTGGGGGTGATTCCAGCTGGAATCACCTGGTAATTTCATTTCATGACAACAAAATTGTTGATTTTGATTTTTTTTTAATTGTTGGTTTTGTCTGAAGTGTTATGTGATTCTGATGTGGCTTCTGGAATAGTTTTTATTTGAACGTTACCAAACGAAAATTTTGTTGTACAATTATCTGTAATTGCATGAGATTACACTCCTCAACTGTAAAGTGTTGTAATTGTGAGTGAATTTGCACTTTTTTTTTGTGAGCAAGAGTTAGTATTTTTCTAATAATTAACATTTAAATATTTTTTATAAATTTGTAATATGCTTTTAGCATCACTAATACCTTGTCTTTGCTTTCCCCACACTGAAAGTGTATTTTATTGTAATTCTGTTTCGTAATATAGAACCATAATAATGCTTTTTGGATGCTGTGTATTATCTTCAAATGCTTTTATTTCAGATATACCAATATATCCAGAGTCGTTTTTATCGATCACCAGAGGTGCTACTGGGAATGCCTTATGATCTTGCAATTGATATGTGGTCCCTTGGGTGTATTTTAGTTGAGATGCACACTGGAGAGCCTCTTTTTAGTGGGGCAAATGAGGTATGCAGCTATTATACAGTACAAGTAATTTGATCTTTTTTGTTCATTCTGATAATGATACTCATCTGTTATTATAATGGTTAAATTAGGGAAGTCTAATAATTCTAAAATTCATAAACATCAGTAATAGCAATGTCTTTTGTTAGAATTCTAAATTGCCTGGTAATAACTTTATGTTTTTGGGTTCACTTCTACCCTGATCTTCCCCACAGCTCCTTGTTCACTAATTTATTTAGTTAATATTGAACTTTTATTAAACTTGAAATTAATTCAGAACTTAACTAGTGTGGGTAGTTAACATATGCTACCCACGTGACTGTAGAATATTGGACTCCATTGCACTACTCATCAATATATCCCATGTTATTCATAAATATTCTTCCTGCGGAACAGGTGGATCAAATGAATAAAATAGTGGAAGTTTTGGGGATACCGCCTGCCCATATCCTTGACCAAGCACCAAAAGCAAGGAAGTTCTTTGAGAAGTTGCCAGATGGCACGTGGAACTTGAAGAAGACCAAAGATGGAAAAAGGGTAGGTTATATAATTAGGATGACAGTATGGACTATCCCTTTAAAAAGAATAAATTAAAAAATGGTGACATATTACTTTGATTTACATTGTCTTACTAAAAATGTAGCTTTATTGTTACTGATTATTATTCTGAGTTGTAAGACGGGTTGATTAAGTAACACTTTCTATAGTGTTGAATAGTTTCTTCCTTTGATTTGACTGCTTCACTTTTATGGTGTGTTTAAACTACGCACATCCAAGGCTTGGTGTGTAACTTGATTTCAATTAATTTCTAATTTCTTAACAGGAATACAAACCACCTGGAACTCGTAAGCTTCATAATATACTCGGAGTTGAAACAGGAGGACCAGGTGGACGTCGTGCTGGGGAATCGGGTCATACTGTAGCTGACTACTTGAAGTTCAAAGACCTCATCTTAAGGATGCTTGATTATGACCCTAAGACACGAATTCAACCTTACTACGCCCTTCAGCATAGTTTCTTTAAGAAAACGGCAGACGAAGGTACCAACACAAGCAACAGTGTGTCTACGAGTCCTGCCATGGAGCAGTCACAGTCTTCAGGAACCACCTCTAGTACATCTTCAAGCTCAGGTGAGGTTTTCTTATTAAATTATATTTCCTAATCGTGTCGAAGGAGTCTGTCCCAGATGACAGAGTTTTGTTTGGCATTTGTTTCTTGGCTGGATCAAGTAACTGCTCCAATGAAAAGTTATAAGTAGATTTACAAAAATTTGAGTGATAGGTCCTCTGTTTTTTATCTTGAAGCTATTTAAATCTTTATGCCATCATTGTTCTACAGCTTACTGTAAATTTTGTATCTCTTGTGTTGCTGTGACTTTATAGGTGGATCTTCTGGGACAAGCAACAGTGGAAGGGCACGGTCAGACCCCACACACCAGCATCGACATAGTGGTGGACACTTCACTGCTGCTGTTCAAGCTATGGACTGTGAAACACACAGCCCACAGGTATGCACAAGTAGAGCTTTGTCTGATTTATATGTATGTTTTTTTTTTTTTCCTGAGAATATTAAATCCCTAAAAGTAGTTGTATTAGGTTTACATGGCAAGGTTTTGGAACCGGGGAGGTGTAGGGGTGGCCTCTGTGAGCAGAGCCCAGCAGCTGCCCCATGTCAGAGCAGAGCCAGCTCCAGCTGCTCCAAAAGGGACCTGCTGCTGGCCAGAGCTGAGACAGGGAGTGACACTGGGTGGGCCTCTGGGAGAGCACGTTGAAGAAAGGGGAGGGAGTAGGAAAAGTTGCACAACAGCAGCTGGGAGAGAGAGGTGAGAAAATGTAGAAATAACCCTGCAGCCCCCAAGGTCACTGCAGCAGGAAGGCAGGAGGTGCTCCAGGTACAGAGCAGCAGTTCCTGTGCGGCCTATAGAGAGGCCCCTGGTGGAGCAGGCTGTCCCCCTGCAGCCCATGGGTCCCATGGAGCAGATCTCCATGGGAGCCCATGGAGCAGATCTCCACGCTGCAGCCTCCCGCCTTGGAGGACCCCCCGGTGGAGCAGGTGGATGTGGCCTAGAGGAGGCTGCAGCCCATGAAGAGCCCCCACAGTAGCACGCTCGTGTTGTGTAGTCTCCTTCTTGGGTAGTCCTTTGTATTTTTATTATTGTATATTTGTTAGGTCATTCACTTAGTCAAAAGTACTGTAGGTAGCTGTAAAAATTTCCAATAAATTCTGTGGATGCAAAGGTTTTGTATGAGTTGCAACATGCCAGATGGGGCTGTCACCTTATACAGGGCGTAAGGGTACACAGAACTACGTATCTTCCAACCCAACAAGTCTAGCTTGTACTTCAGTGAACTCCTGCGCAAGTTCTTACTTCCATCTCACCATGTTCATATGCTTCACCAACATTATGGCTGGTGAATTATGAACTTTATTAGCTACAAATGATTCAGTAATTTCATTTTCTTAATACAGATTAGTGGTAGTGCTAGGTTAATGGTTGGATGTGATGATCATGGAGGTCTTTTCCAACCTAAATGATTCTATGATTCCATTCTATTCCGTTCTATTGTATATTACCGTAATTTGTTCTTGGAAGAGCATTAACCGAAATGTTGTAGTGATTTACCCTTTCTGTTCATCCCTTTTAAAGTTGTAGAATCCTTTTTACAGGCATTAAGCAGTAGCCACCATGCATTACAGTCATGAAAAGAAGAGAATATCATACATGCTTCTTTGCAACTGACAGTTTCTTCTTCTCCCAAGTAGACAATTTAGTTTATTCAACAAATGGCTGTGTAGCTAGATCTTGCTACTTTAATAATCTTTAATCAGCAGTGTTCTTCCAGAGGTGTGGGTAGTACTCCTCTAATAGTGTTGATAGTGTTCAAGATATGAACTGCAACATACTAATTTAGCATGCTAAATGTATCCAGAGGCCCTAGTCACAGATTAAGGCCTTAATGTTTGTACAACACCTAGAACCAATGTGTTGTTTAAAGCTGCTTCTTTAATTTGGTAGTAAGGTCACATATTGGACTTTCTTTAACTGTTTATTTGGAAAAAAAAAACAGAATGCAACCTTTTTTTAAAGCTATATGTAGAAACATGCTCTTTAACTACCTAATTATATTTCTAGACTAATTTTGAAACTGCAAGGATTGGTTAACTGATTCAAAAGTTAGCGGAAACATTAATAGCTTAATGTCTCTCATAAATGGATAGACTTGATTAATCGTTCCACTTTTTGTTTCGCCTGTTAACATAGGTTCGACAACAGTTTCCTCCTCCAATTGGTTGGACAGCCACTGAAGCTCCTACACAGGTCACTGTTGAAAACCATCCAGTTCAAGAAACCACCTTCCATGTAACCCCTCAACAACAGAATGCATTACATCATCATCACGGAAATAGCTCTCACCACCACCATCACCACCACCACCACCACCACCATCATGGACAGCAAGCCTTGGGTAGCCGGACCAGGCCAAGGGTCTACAATTCTCCAACAAACAGCTCCTCCACCCAGGATTCTATGGAGGTGGGCCACAGTCACCACTCCATGACATCCCTGTCTTCCTCAACTACTTCTTCCTCTACATCTTCCTCCTCTACTGGTAACCAAGGCAATCAGGCCTATCAGAACCGCCCAGTGGCTGCTAATACCTTGGACTTTGGACAAAATGGAGCTATGGACATGAATTTAACAGTCTACTCTAATCCACGCCAAGAAACTGGCATAGCTGGACATCCAACGTACCAGTTTTCTGCTAATACAGGTCCTGCTCATTACATGACTGAAGGACACCTTGCAATGAGGCAAGGAATTGATAGAGAAGAGTCTCCCATGACAGGAGTTTGTGTTCAGCAAAGTCCTGTGGCTAGCTCGTGACTAAACTGAAACTAAGTTTGTTTCTTGTGTGTTTTTATAGAAGTGGTGTTTTTCCAAAAACAAAGTGCAAAGCTGCTTGAATCAGAAGGAGATAAACTCACTGAACCGCTACAGGAGGGCAAAGCTGACTATTTTTTTAGACTTGAAAAGATTGCAAAGGGACAATGAAGTTTTTTTTTTTTTTTTTTTTTTAAGAGCCATGTCCGGACCCACCTTAATGAATAGCTTAGTGGTGTTCACCTTTTGCTTCCCCCATTTTAACTTGCCACAACCTAGTCATAGTTTGTTTTTTGGGGGGAGGGTGTTTTTTTTTTTTTTTCTGTCTCATTCAACAGGGGGCTATTGTTAAAATGTTGGCTGTAGTTGCAAACTAGTTTCTTTTTAAAGACATTGCACATGATTTATAAAGAGGCCCTTTGAAGATTTTGGGTGGGAGGGGAGTGAGTAATATATATATATACATATATTTTTTTTTAGTTCCCCAAACAAACATGGGCACAGAAACGCAGTACTGTAAGGAAGAGGGACCTTCAGATTACACAAATATATATCCTTCAGTTGTAAAAAGGGACGGTTGTAATGGAGTTTGTAAGGCACATTAAGCATGCTAAGTGGCGGTGATCAGAACTCTCCTTATCTGAATCTACTGAGGATCAAAGCAGCAATTGTAATGGGATTCTGTGCGTCTCATATTTTGGAGACCACAGTCAGTTAGTATTGAAATATGACTGGTTTCATAACTAAGGTGCACTGAGAAGCAATCAACGGGTCGGTCCTGGCCAGTCGTGGGGAGGTCTAAGTGGTGGTCTTTGGGAAAACCTTTGGCCTTATGGATTTGGACTCTTAAGTTAGAAGAGCCTACCATTTCAGATGCAATCACTTTTGGACATGCTTTTGCAGACAGTCCTTAATGCTGAAAACACAGAGAATGGGTAATTCAAGAGGCCTTTCTTTTAAAATAGACTTTTGTGACCCACTTATTGTAAGGTATTGCAAGGTCACTTTGCGTGTGTCATAAAGTTGACTTCCTTATTGGTTGAAGGTCACAGGAGTAGTGGTTTGCGTTTGATGGAAATAGCTACAACTGTGTCCCTTCCTGCTTTTTACTTTTTTCTTTTGCTTTTTCTTGGCACGTGGTTTCTCCACCATTACTTCTGCACAAAGACGTCTTCTGTTCATCCTGAACATTTTTAAAAATGCAGAATTTTATGTGACTGCTTTTTTGCCTCACAATTATGCTGTGAATTTTACAAAAATTTATTTTCTTTTTTGATAATTTATTGTACCAAAGCTGTTTTTATAGCACATAGATGTCTGTAACCAATAATGTAGCAGTTCTGCACTTTGACACAAGGTGTAACTAGACCATTTTTAAATGTCAGTTGAGAATTATGGCTGTACTATTGCTTAAACAAAACTGGAACTGTTGTTGAATTCATAGCCAATACATTTACAGCAATCTGTGTACTGAACATAATAGATTGACATCTACTTCAAGACTATAACATCTGTTACGTTATAAATGTGTTCAGGCTTCTGAAGGTAAAAGGGACACTAGATCCAGAAGCTATGAAACCAGCAGTTGATTCTTGTATTCCTTATTAACATAATTGTAAACTTGAAGGCAAGACCTTGATTGCATGAACAGGTCCAAAACAATAGTCTGAGTAAAGCAAGACACTCACATGAGACCTGAGGTTAGCAGGCTGTATTTAACAGGTGCCTAATTTTTGGGTAATGCTGCCTTAATATAACACAGTCAGCTTGGCAGTTGCGAAATTTATGGGCCCATTCAGAGATTTAGTTGTATAAATAAAAGCTCAGTGAAAACCATCTGAAAGAACGTGGGCAATTCAGTGACTGCCCATCCCAGATTAACACTGTTTGCCCATTATATATTACAGAAGCAGTGATCTACCTCTGCCAGTAAGCCCTTTTAAAAGTTAATTCAGCAGAAAATTCAGAGTTCACACTGGTCAGTTCCACGTGGCTAAGTAATATTTTTCAGACTAAAAGGTGGACTTTTTAATATACTTACAGTGGCAACACAGCAGCTGGCTACCATATAGATGGGAATGAATACTTGGGAGTACCATTTTTTTTGTAAATCACTTTTTTTTTTTTTTTTTAAATCAAGTGATCCATATTTCTTTTGTATCGACATGTCAACCCTGTGGATGAAAGTGTTTTTTTTTTTTTTTTTTCCTGTTTCTTTTCTTTTTTTCTTAAACTCAGTAATTCAGAGAAGTTTACAGGAATTGGAAGGATGTCACCTTAAAAACAGGATGCTGAGTTCAGCAATATACAAAGGAATCCAGTACTTGCTGCTGTCTAGGAATATAAGGGTAATACGAAATCTGGGTAATTTTTGTGTGCGTGGGTTGCCACACCTTAGCAAGCGCCAAAAATGAAGCAGTTTAAAAAAAAATCTGCATAAAGAAGAAACCACAAAATCCAGTGCTTCTGCATACTGTGTTATGTTACAGTCCAGTTTTGTGTGCTTTACTACACAGTTTGGTTACAGGACTTCTGTGCATTGTAAACATAAACAGCATGGAAAAGGTTAAATACCTGTGTTCAGATTGTAAGATCTAGTCCGGACTTGCTGTGTATATTGTAACGTTAAATGAAAAAGACAAGCCCTTTGTATTATAGTCATGCAGTCTTATGTATGATAAACAGTTGAATAATTTGTCCTCAGACTCTTTACTGTGCTTTTTGAAAAAAAGAGTAATTTAAGAAAAGAAATGTAAACATAGTAAATCTTCCTATGCAATTAACCTACTCCAAGCCATGGTATGGTAGGTATGATTATACTATAATATGTAAATATCAGATACATTGAAACAGACTTAAAAATATGAAAGTAAAAGTTGGAGGCGTAATGGATAATTTTGAGTTTTTAATTGAAACAGCAAGGTATACAAATCATTGATGTATGAACACAGCTCTGCTTGATTCTGTTTGACTGTATTTGTAGTTTGAGTTGTTTATATTATCATCTGTTAGTTTGAATGTTCTTATACGCACTGCAGCTTTCTACCTAATACAGACTAGCTGATTTTAAGGCCAGAAGTGACCATGGTAATGAAATAATCTGACTGGCATGCCATTCATTATCTCTAGGATTCAACCTAGTTATTTTTGCATCATGAAGTCTGTATCTTTTGGGTGCAATAGAACATGCTTTTTAAAAAAGATAGCCAGTTTCCATATAGGTTCTTCAAGCGTGAGGATTTCTCCATGTCTCCTGAGTGATTCAGCTAGTTCATTTTCCATGCTCGTAGTCCTCCTTTGGTTTCGGAACTGTTTAGTTACAGCTGCTGGCCACCGGATAGCTAGCCGCCTATTAGAAGAACTAATAACTACTCTAGGTTTAAACTCTTTCACTTTATTCACATAAAAATATGTTAACTTTAATAACCTATGTAGATGGAGTTCCTTATATCTCTAACTGTAAAGCTTTTACGGCTCTTCTGAAACTTCAGATGTTTTCAAATCCATTCTAACGCGTGGACGTGAGAACTGCATACAGCATTCTGGTAGTAACTTCGGTATTGCTGTGTGCGTGTAGTATGTGCAGGTACATTCTTGAACCTTTCAGTTTATATCTTCGCTTGTTTGTTTATACCTCCAAGGATTGCATTTTAAAATCTTTCAGTCTCAGTTATTTGCATTAAAAGATTGTAAATTTTAGATGATTATCCATCATGATTCCTAAGTCCTTTTCAGAACTGCTGCTCTTCCAGGATGTAGTCTTCCATCCTGTAAGTATAATGATGTCTGAATGGGACTGGTTTACGGAAGGCTTGGATTCACCTATAGATGTGACTTGTCTCTGTTGTTTATCACTCTACCATCATCTTCATTAAACCATCGATAAGCTTATATTTTATTAACTGAAAAATCTTAAACTGCTTTGAAGATAAATCCTGTCAAACATACCTTTTTTAACGAGGGAATTATCTAAATCCATAACCTTCTGACACAGAGTGTTTAGTATGTTCTGTGTTGATTTATAGATCAAATTATGTTTCAATAAGATTGTTGTATGGAACTTCGAACTAGTATGGAATTATCTTTCCAGTTAAAATGGCACGAGTAACTAACTACAAAGTAGAGTTATTGCTGAGAATTGATCTCATGAGGATAGTTTGTATGTGATCCAGCATGACTGTGGCGAGTGATGTATTTTTATTTAGAAGAGTGGATATTAGAATTGTGCAATGTCTTATGGCTGCCAAGCAAAGAAAGATGCCTTGCCAAATTGTAGTTTCCTGTTATATATCCCTGTTTCTTTTTTTTTCATTCTATATAAGCAACCTCTTGTTGAAAACTTTGAAACTGGGATTTATTTCTCCACCTCGCAGTGACAGTTTAACTATTTGTTCCCTGTTGATTAAGATGCCTTGTTTTTATTTCAAAAATTCTCCGTATTAGCCTTATCAAATATATATGATCTGCCTAGACCCGAGAGGATATGCACTTTCTGTTGTTTATCATGTTTTATGCTAGATGTTAACAAAGCATCACTGAGTTCAATCACAAAACAGTCACTGTGACTATCCTGGAGAACCTGAACGATGCGAGGATGTGATATGCTTCATAACCAGACAAAGGTTGAAGTTAAAATTGTGCACTTGAGGCTCCTCAGCTGAATGGCAGAGAGAGAATTCAATCACTTCAATCAATGTTCAGAGGTCCTAGAGGGAAAATGAGTCTTCATCAGGGATTTGATTTAGAAGAGGGTAAGTGTTAGAATTGAAAGGTTGTTCTGTGTGGAAGGGAGCCTAAACAAGACGGGTAATAGCACAGGGAGGGGAGAGGAATACCTTTAGCTAGAGAGGAATGGTGCAGACCTTAACTGAAAGTGGCTGAGACTTTTTTAATGCAGATCTTGTATTAGGAAGGCATGTGAGGGAACCTAAAGGAAAAACTTTATGGCCATGATGAGTGAAGATTAACACTTCCACTTGAGTGGAAAAGACTTTTGTCACAAAAGTTTGGATTCCAGTAGTTAAAGTGAGTTATGAAAGTGTAGGTGTGTATTTTGTTGCAAGGTGGGTTTGAATCCAAACTGTTAATCAAGTCACTAGTTCACAGAAATGAAAGATGAGATGAGTTTGCTATAATTAAGAAAGGGTAAATTGAAGAAGAAGAACTTGGTTTCTGACATCAGACCAAATGAGGATATGGTGGACAGAACAGGCTGGCAGAAGCAGCAGTAATGGAAAGAGTGGGTTGTCAGCATGGAGGCATCTGGCGGTATTTTAATTCATTTACTAACTAAGGCTGAAATGTATACATTTAAAATGTGCTGAAAACAGCCTAGTGAGACCTTAAAAGAGGCAGACCACAATAGATGTTAAAATTTCTAGGACTGTAGGGGAAAAAAAATAAATAAGCAGTGTATGTTGCTGAGTGACTGATTATGAAAAATTGATTTGTGTTTAGTGGGGTAAGAGTGGAAGTGAGGCTGACCAAAGACATCCTAAATAAAAAAAATAAAATAAAATAAAATATTGCCACAGAGTAGGAAGGGCACGAGGATCTCCCAGTGTTTGAGCTTGTGTCCTGAAGGTGTTTTATGTGGATCCAGCTTAGGTCCTCATTCCAAAGGCAAGACCTCCTTTGTTTCACAACAAGCAATTTTTCCTCAGAGGAACAATGCAAAGCATCACAACTGAATAATGATAAACAGTGTCACAGGAAAAAGATGCAAACCTCAAATATCAAATTATCATGGCAAGAAAAACAGTCCCAGTTGTTTTGGTCTAACAGAAATATAAACTTTTTTTTTTTTTTTTTTTTAAATCAGGGCTAATAATAATCTTATTTATAAGACAAAAGACCATTACAGTAGAAATGTCCTAAGGCCTTTCAGGAACATTGCATTGGAAAATTTGGCTTTTTAAACAAAATTCCAAGAACCCTAAAGAGCAGATGCATCCTGAGGCAAGTTGGTCTGAATTTCAGTAGGGCCAGTACTGACAACCCCCCCTGCAGATCACGCTTTTCGGACAATAGAATGTAATGTGGCTTTAGGTGAACAAGGCAATGCAATTAAACTTCTTATGTAGTACACTGGGATTCTCTTTTCTTTCCTCTATGTCTTCGTAAGATTCTCTTCTCATCTCTGGTAAGTAGGGCTGCGTCCAGCTCTTGGTCTTTTAAGCACTTCATAGGAACAGCTTCAAGAGGAATTTAATTTCTGCTTCCCACTGGAAATGCAAACTCCAGAACCCTGGAATACAATTGTCATGATGTCTGGGCATATGTTTCAGTTATAAGGGCGTTATATTTTCTAGAACACCACATCTTAATTGACAAGCTTAACTTAAAGCTGTTCAGTTAACAAAAAGCAAAAATGTTTTGTCATTTTGCTTCTGTCATCGTTTTGTATGCAAACAGACAAGCCTCATGGAATTGCCACGTGTACCATCAGGCAGCATTGCAGCCTCTCTTAGAGACATGCTGGTCTCCAATGCAAATGCTCTTTATAGTATATATACAATGTTCTCTTGAATACATCAGCTATTTGGCTTCTTGTTGGTGCAGTCCCCTTCTGGAGCCTGCCACAAAACTTTCTGTGAAGACTTTTTTTGCTGGTGGAGCAACGGATGAATGGATGAATTCCTTCTAGAGGAAAAAAAAAAAAGTCTAAATGATTGCTTTATTTTATTTTTTACATCATGTATGCTTTACATTTTAGGGTTTTGTACAGAGACCACCATTTTAAATTCAAAGCATTTTGTTACAGGGTGTTGAAGTTTGCCATGTTTGACTGTAGGACACACTTGTTGTCTTAACATGTCGACATCACGTTTTTCCATTAGTTTTTCTGCATAGTGCCAGCCAGTTCCCACTGCTTGAAGCAATGGTATGGAAGTAACTTATAGTTTTGAAGACCTGGCTTGGCGGCTTGCTTTTTGGGTATTGGAAAAGGAGTTCTGGCTCCGGTAATGCTGTGCAGACTTTCTGTAGTGTGTGTGTAAAGAAATTTGACTTAATTTTCAAGACAATCCACAGACTAGTCCTTAAAACTTTACTGATGGATGAGGAAAGGGTTAAAAACACTTTCTCAAATCCAGTTTTGTGTTATAAGTGTAAATCTGATCATCAAAAGAGAGTGAAGAGATGAGTCTTACTGAGCATTAGCTTGAGTCTGGCAAAGTCTGATGGATTGTAAGAATTTCTTCAAATTTCACATCTTCTGGGTATTCCACATGGTCCTGAGTAATAAAAAGAACAGTAGCACAGTTGAAAGTAATAACCAAATCCACCTCCTGTAGCTCTGCCTATGACAAGTGGGAGAAAAGGAGATTAGTGCGACAGATGTCGACTGTCAAAAGACAATAAATTGGTTAGGGACTGGAAGATGTTGTGCGGAAAAATAAAAGCAGAGTTAGTTTGCTCTGAAGCAAGCAGTTGCAGATGTAAAGCAGAAAAACTCTTCACCCAGACTGTCTTCTCCAGAATCTCTTCATACCACCTCCTGCAGTGCCTCAATGCCTCTCCTTGAGGTTTTCCTGCCAACCTGGAGCTCATTCAGCATGTTTCCCAGCATGAAACGTCAACTGCTGATAGGTGGAGTCAATCTTTTTGAGACTGCAAGGATGACGATAGAGGAGTTTTTACAAGCAGGCAAGAAGGCTAGTCCTGAATGGAGCACATCCTGAGCTATTCTGTATGTTCAGTGCAACAAACTACTTCATTTTTTGCACCTGCAGAAAACTTTCAGAGCCCCTAGGGTTGAAAACAAACAGTAAATTTAGTGTTAAAAAACTTCAGTCCACTTCTTGTCTGCTTTCCCAGTCTAGGGCTGGCACAGTATAGTTCCTGTGGGGTTCCTTCTCTTTGCTACGATGTGCCAGAGCACCAGGCATTTCTATTTTCAGCTGGATCAGTCTCCTGCCTGTGTAAAATGTTTCCTTTGCTTATGAAGTAATTTTATCACTATTTTATTTTATTTTATTTTATTTTATTTTATTTTATTTTATTTTATTTTATTTTATTTTATTTTATTTTATTTTATTTTATTTTATCATTATTTTTTCTCAAGGGTAGTATTTCTTCCAAGAAAAATGCTGTACATGGATTTATTCTATACTGTAAGGTAATACCCTGCTCTATGTAGGCATCTTGCATCAGTCCAGCAACTACACAGAGCTAACCTTCTCCTGTGTGTTTGTGAAGAGGCATTTGCTCTGTAAACAACAAATGCTACGAGTAGGTACGTTGGAGTTGCAGTGCCTTGAATTCAGTTGTGTCAGTGGGAGTCACTTTGAGATAGTGACTTGAATCGAGGAGGGGTTGTGTCCTGATACAACCTCACGGGACAAGGCAAACACATCCAGGAATCTCTCAGTAGCCCAAGCTTTGACAATCAGAGATGCCACATTCACAGCTTCCTCATGGCGAAAGTGAGAGGCTTTTCTCAGAGTTGTTTTGAAGCAGTAAGCATACTAATATTGAATGAAACCATTTTAAAATCCTTCTCACTTTCTTTTCAGTAGCAACTATATTTAATGTCCCTCTTCAGAAACAATGCCTTTGTTTCACCTCTTTCCTCCCAGCCCAGTTCCCCTTCTTTTTCTCCTCCCACCCTGCTTCCCACTTCCTGCCCTTCTTACTCACTGCTTTTCCCTTCTCTTGCCATTGCTCATCTTTTTTTATTTATTTTCCCTGCTTTTTCTTCTTTCTGCTTCTTTTTCCTGCTGTTCTTACTTTTCCCACCTTTCTGCTTTTATGCTTATTTTCCCTATTTTTTTTTCCTCTTGTTCCTTTCCCATCTTCTTTCTGCTTTCCCCTTCATCTTTTGGCTCCTTTGACTTCCTCTCAAGATTTTCATGTTCCCCCCTTCTCTTCTTTTTGGTGCTTTTTGTTCTCCTTTTCCCTGCTTTTTTCCTTTGCTTTTACTTTTCCATTCTTTTATCAGCTTTTCAGGGTCTTTTTTTTTTCCCCCTCTTCATTACTTTTAACTTGTTTTTACTACCTCTCTTCCTTGCTTATGTTTTCCTCTGCCTCTCCCACCTTTGTTTCCCTCTTTGTTCTCCCTTCACTGTTTTTTTTTTTCCCCACTGCTTTTCCTTTCTGATGCTTTCTCAGTCTCTTTTCCCTTTCTTCTCAGTGCTTCCTCTGTCTTTCTCTTCTCTTCTCCCCTTCCTTTTTCAGTGATTTTGAGGTGTTTACTTTGCTTTCCCATCCTCAGTTCAATATTTTTTATGTTTCTCCTTTCCTCTTTCCTCCCCACCTCTGTTTCAAATACTTTTCAGGTCTACTCCCCCCTCCATACACACACTCACTGCTTTTCCCCTCACCCATTTTTCCATCCCTTCCATGCTTTTCCCTGCTTTGACTTCCTCTCAAGCTTTTCATTTTTTTTTTTTTTTGGATGCTTTCCCCTCTTTTCTCTCATGGACTTCTTTTCCTTGCGTTGACTTCTCTTCTTTACCGTTCTTTTCCCTTCTCTTCTTTGGTGTCCCATGCTATTCAAGATGCTTCCTTCTCCCCAACCTTCTCCTTACTGCCTGAACTTCTTTTCCCTATTATATTAACCTCCTTCACCCCCTCCCTTTTTATTATTTCCTTTGCTTTTCACTGCTTTGACTTCTTTTCATTGTTTTTTTGTGGGCATTTTTCTGGCATCTTCTGTTCTTTTCAGGTCTCCCTTCACCCCCCCCCCCCCCTTGCTTGTCACTGCTTTGTCTTTTACCTGCTTTTCTCTTCTCATCTTTTCCCCGCTTCTCCCTTCTTATCTTTCCCCTGCATTTCATGGATTTTCTTTCTTTATTTCCACCCCCTCCCCCCTCTTTTTTATTCTTGTCACTGTTTTGATTCTTTCTTTCATTGCTTTGCCCCGCTTTGACTTTTTTTTTCTGCTCTGGCTGTCACTGCTTTGACTTACTTTTCACTGCTTTTCAGATATTTTCCTTTGTTTTCTTTGCTTTTCATTAGCTTGACTTTTTGCCTCTGCTTTTCCCTCCTCATCTTCTTGCTTTTCTGTCCTTCTATTTTGCTTGCTCCACACACACTTTTCAGTACTGTGACTTTTCTCTGCTTTTCAGATATTTTCCTTGCTTTTCCCTCTTCCTCTCCTCCCCTATTCTACACCTTCTGTTCTTTCTTCCTCCTCCATCTCAATTCCTCATCATCTTTCCCCATCTCTCTTTCTCCTTTTACATTCTTTTCCATTCTGTCTTCTCCCTCCCCACCTCACCCCCTGCACTTGCCACCACTTTAATTTAATTTTCACTGATTTTCAGATCTTCCCTTTCTTTTTCCCCTGCTCTTCTGCCTGATTGTTGCTTCTGCTTTCCCCGCTTTTTATTGCTTTTACTTCTTTTCTGTTCTCATCTTTGCAATGCTTGTCAATGTTCTGACTTATTTTCACCACAGCTTCATGTCTTTAATTTTTCTCCTGATTCTTTTTCCTGCTTTTCACTGCTTTGACCTCTTTCTCCCAGTTTCCAGATTTCTCCTCTCTTCCCCCATTTCCCTCATACTTCTTTTCCCTTCTCTTTAGCTGTCTGTCTGCTCTTCACTGCTTTGACTGTTTTTCACTGCCTTTCAAATCTCTTAATATTTCCCCATTTACTTCCCTTCTACTCACTGCTTTGGCTTTTATTCCCTGCTCTTTTGTCTTTTACCACCCACCCGCTTCCTTTCCTTCCTTTGGTATCTTCTGTCACATTTCCCTGGCTTAACTTTTTTTTTCCCCCTATCTTTTTCCTGTTTTGGCTGCTTTTCCCAGCTTTTCCCTGCTCTACACTGATTTCTCTATGCTTTTCAGGTCCTTTCCCTTCTTTTCCCTTCTCTATTTTCCCTGCTTATCACTGCTTTCAGTTCTTGTAGCTCCTTGACAGTGCTTTGACTTCTTCTGGCTGCTTTTTAGGGCTTTCCTGCACCCCCTGCTCCCAGGTTTTGCCTTCCCCTTCCCTGCTGTTCATCCCATTGACTTGTTTCCCTGCTAGCAACTGTTTTAACTTCTTTTCACTGCTTTTCTCACCTCACCCTCTCCCTTCTTTTCCCTGGTTGTCATTGCTTTGCCTTCCTCTCCCTTGCTTTTCTGATATTCTCCTTGCTTTTTCCTTCTTTTCTCTGCTTTAAGTTAATTTCACTGTGTTGCTATCTTCTCCTTTCTTTTCACATCTCACATTTTCATTCTTTTGCCTACTTTCCACTGCTTTTTACAACTTTTTATTCTCCTTTCCCTGGGTTTTCCCTCCTTTTCTCTGCTATTCAGTCTCTTCCCTGCTTTGGCTTTTTTTCAATTGCTTTTCTGGTCTTTTCCTTTCCTTTCCTTTCATTGCTTGTTACTGCTCTGACTTTCTTCCGTTGCTTTTCAGCTTTTCAGGCCATTCCTTCCTCCGCTTCCTTTCCCCTCCCCCCCCCCCCCCCCCCCCCCGCCCCATTTGCTTAATTTTTGATTTTTTTTGCTGCTTTTCAGGTTTTTTGTTCCTCCCCACCTCCTTTTTTTCCTGCTTTTACCTTATGCCCTCCTTTTTGCTGCTTTCACATAATGCACAGCTTTTCAGATGATTTAGTTCCCCTTCTCTACTTTTCCTTTCCTTGTCTTTCACTTCTCTAACTTCGTTGGCTGCTTTTGCTTTCCTGGTCTCAGGTTTTCCTTATTTATCAGTGTTTTGGTTGCTTTTCCTTGCTTATTGCCTCCCATCCCCTTCCTCCCCCTCCTCCTTTTCTTTCCCCTCTTCCTTTGCCTTCATTTCCCTGCTTTGTGCTTTAATTCATATCGCTCTTCATGGTGCTCTCTTCTCCTCCCACTTCCCCTTTCCCTCGCTGTTTTTCTGTGCTTTGACTTCACACTGTCACTTCTTACAACCCCCCCCCCCACTCTGCTTTTCTCTTCCATGCTTATTCCTGCTCTTTTCTGCTTTTCATGTTTTATTTTTATTTTTTTTTTCTTTCTTCTTTTTTCTGCTCTTCACTGTTGAGATTCCTTTCACTCCTTTTCCTTCCCTGCTTTCCCATCCCCTCCTGCTCCAGGCTTGTGTGCTACTTTCCCCACCTTTCCAACAAAGTGGTGCAGTGCTGCTTTTGACTGACTGCAAGCTCTCTTCCTCCATTTTTTTTCTTTTCCTGCTTTTCACAAGTTTGACTCACTCCTTCCTTGCTTTGCTTCTTTTGATTTTTGTATCAGTTCTGTCTCTTCTATTTTGCCCGTTCTTTCTTCTCCACTTTTTCTTTGATATCGCTTTCTTCATTCACTCCTTTTTCTTGTCTTTCTTTTCACGTCTTTTAATTTCTTTTCATATCTGTTCACATTTTTCATTTTTTTTTTTTTTTTAGTATTTTCATGCCTTTCATTTTCTCAGATTTCTTCTTTTACTCCTTTTTCCTTACTTCTTGTTGTTTTTGATACCTTAACTTCTTTTAACCTTTCCGCTACTTTTCTCTTTTCAGTTTTCTTACTTTCTTTTCACTTCATTCCCCTCTCTTGTCCCCTCCCATTTTTCTCCTTTCTTCTTTCTCTTTTTCACATCTCTCTTCAGTCAACAGTCAGACAATTTTCTTTGGTACACAGAGAATACACACGTGAAGTACTGAGACACAAAGTGCTGATAATCACAAAGAATTCTACTTGAAAAATTCTACTTTTTTTTTTTGTCACTTTGATACCTCAAAGCTGTTGTCATGTTTTTCTTCTCTGCTAAATCCCTTCTAATGTGCTGACCGTAGTAAGGAGTTGATTCTGTAAGTGGTGCAGATGGCTGGAGACAGCTCTACTGAGCTTAGGTGCATCCTGTGACTTTATCTCCATGAGGTCTAAGGACATGCAGCTGATTTACACTGGGGGGGATTTGTTTCATGAAGACTTAGAGCAACTTTCTGTTTCTGTAAGTACAGTAGATATGCAAGTTACTAGCTGAAGAATAGATAATACATCGATAGTAAAAATAAAGTATTTCAGACACTGAAAAATTAACTTCATGCTAATTACCTGTCATTACAATATCATCGTGAGCTGATTGCTATCTTTCTCTAGGGGCCATGAAGGTATTTGAACATCATACAATATTTACAATACATCTAATGTCGTGTTCTTGGGTGTATAGTTTCTTTGTCTGGATGTAAGAACAAAGATATTAACTTAATATGTCTTCTAGGTATATCTTACTACAATTTGCAGGACCTGACAGCAGTGAGCAGTCAGAAAACATACTTGCTTATACTTTTTTTTTTTTTTTTTTTTTTTCTTTTTGAATGAAAGGATCAATATAAACATGGTGTAGGCCTCAAATGGTACTAGTTAAAGTTTCAAAGTACACACTTGAATATAAACCATAAAGCTAAAGGAAGAAGTGAGAGAGAAGAAATAAGGAAAATTGAAAGTAATACAAAAAAAAAAAAAAAAAAGCAACCCAGGATGAAAAAAAATGATAGCCCAACTTGCTTTTAAAAAACAGAAAATGGAACTGGGGGAGGAGTAAGCCACACACAATTACAGCAACATGAAAACATTTGAGACATGCTGCAGAAGAAAAGGTGGCGAACACTTTAAAAGGAGAGTAATAATACATGAAAAACCATTAATGGTAAAGTTCAAGGGAGAATGATTCTGGGATGCTCTCTTTCCACCATGTTAATCCCAGATATTGATCAATTTTTAGTCTTTAGACCCTCTCTCTTTCTCTCTCCCTCTTTTTTTTTTTTTTTTTTCTCTTACCATTTTTTTGATTGTCTTATTTCATCACCTAAAGAAAGGCAAGGAACAAGAGAGGCTTTTCAATAAGGCTTATGTGTTTAAAATAGAAGATTTTCAATCTGTGAATGCCTGGAAACTATGAACTACATAAAAGTTTGTGAAGCTAACCAAGGGAAGCAAATCTATTGTCAGTAGTTGCTTTCTGTAGGCTGCAGAAAGCACAGAGAATTTGAGAAAATGTTTGTAGAAGATAAAAAAAAAATAATAACAATAAAAAACTAAGCTCAGGACCTTATCACCGTGGTTTTTGGAATGTGAGATGGAAGCATGTGAGGAATTTGAGAACTTCCAAATTTAATTTATGAAATAAAATCTTTTTTGTTGATTAAGTTCCATTATATAGAGTTTAATTGGAAGTAAGAACTTCTAAGTGGTGGTTGAATTGTTACACTGGCTTTCTGCCCTTGAAATTCAGATTAATAAGCTAAATTTCCTGTAAATCATACCGGAGAACCCTGCCATATTTCCAGCCAATATTTATCTATATTATAACATTACCATTCTTTTTTTTTTTTTTTTCTTATATGATATCTGCTGACGATGAGTAAAGACCCCGAGAAAATCCATTTTTTAGGTAGATTTATAAGATTTTCAAGGTACCTTTCATATATATGTTATGAATTGACACTGCAAAGCTGTACTTATGCAAAATGTGGTTTATGGTATGCCTGTTGTTATTGTTTTGTGCCTTCTAGCATCCTCCTCATGTGGTACCCTTATTTCTTTGAAAAATACAGCTTCCAGTAAAGCATATTGCACATATGAGTGAGATACAGAGATCACGTAGATTTTTTTTGGCCCATAACCAGTAAAGAGAAGTCTTAGCTTTGAAGACCTGAGGCAGCCTTTGAATTCGTGATATTTAAAGCAGAGTGCATACTCTCCCGGCCAATGCCTTTCTTCTCTACCCCTGTGAGGCAACACAGAATTTCATTCTTTGTCTCTCCTTGAAGTTCTTGAGGGTTTTGGTCCTGCCTCAGTGACAATCCCCAAGAATGATGAAATGTTTTCTCTGATAATCAGTATTCGGACAAGTTGTGCAAATCATTCAGCACGTGTCCATAGAACCTGCCTTCCAGGAGCACCTTTGGAATGGAGTTTGACCACATGGATGCTCAAGAAAAGCAGATGTTTAAGTGGCCTCAACCCATCTGATGCAACTTTTTCTCTCTTATCCAACGAGCCATTGTTAAAAAGGCTCTCTGGCATTTACATAGTTCTAATTACTCAGATGACTTTTTACATGCTGTCTATCTCATCAAGGCCTTTTGGCATCTATGGTAAATCTGTTTTATTTTTCTTTCTCACCTTTCTGTGCCCTGAGGAGTTTTTTGTTGTAATGGTGAAAGGCTTGTTGTGCCGCGGTTCTTTACTTTAGCTTCTTCATACCACATGGAAGTCAGCTGTAAAACCAGAGTGTCCCGTAATGAGATCATCCAATTTTAGAGATTAACATCTGGAAGAGATTTTACTCTCATCCAAGTACCAGTTGCATGGGCCATGGATGTAGCAAGTATAATATATTCCTTCCCTTTTCTGGGAAGGTTTTGCTTGTGGTTTTGGCCAATAGCAGTTAAAGAAGTCTTCAGTTTGCTCAAATCTGTGCCAGTTTGAAATAGATTTCCCCTGCTAAGAGAAATGATGTGATTTTTATGTTGTACTGTTCATTGCTTCTCACTAAATACAGCATGGGCAATTTAATTTCAGTAAGGCCTTTTCCTATTTCAAATATCTGCTTTTGGCTCTAAGCTTTTTGGCAATATGGGTATTTAAAAATGATGCAAAGCATATGTTTAAAGAAAATGCTTTTCTTGTAGTGGAAAACACTGGAACTTTGGTCATTCGAAGTGGAAATGATTTGTGATAATTGATTTGCTAAATGTGGTAGTTATTGACAATTTGAATTAATGACTAGAAATGGGAACTCATGATAGAGGTAATTTACGTAGCTGTATCTATAACAAGCATCATTGATCTAACTGTAAAATGAAATAATCATTATGATATTTATGACATTTTTTTTTTTCTGCCCAAATATTATAAGCAATTCAAGAATGATACTATTTATTTTTTTTCAAGGAGAAGTTATTTAGACAAACACTAATATGATTTTTTAAACACATATTGATAATACAACTGTAACTTATAACTGTGTTCACAATATACCGCTTGTCACCTGACGAGATCTTTATTAAAACAAGCTAGCTTTTCTTTCCCTGTAGCTGTTCCAATCTTCTCCAACATACCATCTAGATGTAGCTTTGGTGAAACAGACTAGAATACTGTACAGGGTCAACACAATAATTTAAATGAGCAGAAATAGTAATTTGATTCTTTCCTTCTTTGAGCTGTACAAGGAAAGACACAGTTGAGAAACAACAAAATAAAGATAATTTTTGCTTTAACCCTCATCCAAAATTTATGGTGTTATATAGCAGTTCATAATCACTGTTGCTTCTCATGGATTAAGAATGGTAAGAAAGAAGGTAATGCATAGAAGAAAATGGAATCTGAAGAAAACTGCATCATGATCAATCTAGAACTATGCTGTACTGACACCAGATTTCAGCATTTGCTTCTTCCTCCTTATAAAGACAATCTTTGAGGTTTTTCTACTGTGCCTGTCCACTTTGCTCCTTCTCTGCAAAGGATTCTTTTTCTCAAGATCTCCTGGTCCTGTCAAAATCAAGAAACGGGAGGACACCCTGAATCTACTTATCTCAGTGCTCCAATTACATATTTAAAGAGGTCATCAGAGAACCCAATATCTGAGAGCTAAAGAGGAAAGCAGAAACAGAGGAAAGGAGGAAGTCAGTATTTATTCATTACATTAAAGTTTATCTATCTACCTGCCTTATTTTACTGTGATATTGTGTTTGTGTTGCACCTTCTGTGTCCAAGGTTATGAACTCATTGTGGTAGAAATAAGAGATTAACTGATGTACCTGCAAATGATCACCACAGAAAGGGAAAATGTGTCTAAGATAGATATTAGTGGTCCTTAGATTAATTTAGGGAGACTTGTCAACCAACTGACACCTCTGAGCATCTCTGCAGTCCCCTGGACCGTAACTCTACCCCTTTTATAGCCAAGAGGTCTCCTCCTCTGCCCATTCAGTGTGTGAAAGGTTTCTAGAAACCTGCATGGCTCCTATCTGGATATGTCTCCTTTTGGGAAATTCCTCATAGGAAACAGTACTTGGCACCTTTCAGTCTGGTAAAAGGGCCATTTTGAGGTAAAGCTGTTTTGAGACTCCCTTTCTCTCTCTCTCTCTCTCTCTTTTTTTTTTTTTTTTTTTTTTTTTTTTTTCCCCTCCCAGAACTAAGCACTCCTTTGGTAGATCAGGCTTAATAAATGTTATAGTGTGAAGATGGGCGGTATGTGACAACTTAAGAACTCTGATGAAAGTTGTCTTGTGAGTCTTGTCACAGCAGTTGTGCAATCTTCAGATGGTACCAGCTCTGACAGATGTTGGTGGTTCCTGGAGCAGAACTGGGCAAAGAGAGAGATTTTTCAGAGTGAACCTTGGACCTCTGCTCACATTGCTAGTGCAGGCATGTTTAAATGAAGGTGCTGGCCCTACTTTGGCAGCATTAAAGCATTAAGACAGACACCTGGGGCAGGGGTGCTGAGTTGCTGGTGTGAGATCCTCCAGAACTTGTCCATTAAGATAAATAGGTCCATATAGGAACAGTATTTCCAAGGTAGTTTAAACTATAGCGTGTTTTTTTTTTTTTTTCTCCATATTTTTATTGAGAAATTTACTCAGAAATATGTTAGGAACCATTGTAAATGGTGAAACAGCTTTTAAGCCAGTATTTCAGGTTTTACAACTGTGAAATCCTTAACAGCACTCTGTGTTATCTGTGACCACAGATGGATAGAAACCTCAAATAGTAATAATATATATATATTTTTTATTTTTTTTCTCCTGATCTAAGATACATGTGACAGTTAGAGCCATTCAGTATCTTTACAAAATCATTAAATTTTAGAAGAAACACTCCTCTTCAAGCTTTAAAAATCTCTGCTACGAACAAGAAATTAATTTACATTTCTTAAAGTGGCCTTTGTTAAGGATGGTGTGTGCCATCAATGACTTTGCTTTTTGACAAGATCACTGCCAGCAAATATAATGACATAAGAATTCTGGAATAAGTGTTGAATCTTTTGAATGGTACAATGTACTTCCGATCAAACAGTCCTTAGTAAAATTGGATTATCAAGCAAAACAAATGATTTATTTTGAAAGTTATTCATAGTTTCAAAGCATAAGTACAACCACTGAACAGTCATTAAAGTTTTAAAATGGGAGAGAGAGGACAAGATAAGAAGTAGGAGGAAAAAGGGACAAGCAGATCATTCATCAGTTTTGAAAGGTAGAAAAATAGAGAATGCAATGCAGAATTTCAGTTATTATCACTCCTGCTGAGGTAACATTTGATTTTGCTAAATAAACAAAAATTAATGGAGATAACTGTCTTATAAGTTGCATCTTTTCCTTTTTTTAATGTGATAATCAGTCACAGATGTGTCTAGTGCACAGGGGAGTCTGATTAGGAAGTCTCCTCACCTTGCTCAATATGTGGCTTTTTTGGTTGCTTCTTTTCTGTATGTTTCTTTGGAAAGGAGACATTTCTGAAAAGAAAATCAGCTCTCCAAGATGGATATTGTATGAATGTATATGTTATAACTATACACCATGTGTTTTAGTGCAAAATGTTGCAAGAATAGCCTGTAATGAATCAATGAGTGAGGTTATAAAGTGTGTGCGTGTGCTGTTCATGCTGTACTCATCATGTTCCCTGTGTTTGTACAGGCTGATTCTGCTGTTGTGTGTTGTGCAGGGGGTTTCTGCATGCACAGCAAAACAAGGCATCCAGAACACTGCAGACCTGTAGAGACTGACTATATTGCATGTACTGTGTCTAATTGCAGCCATGCACCGTCTTTCCTGTGCATGCGCTACTTTTTGCATGCACGTGCCCCTTCTGTAAGGCTTCTATAAAATCTGTAGATTACCATTGAAGCTGGTTGTCTGTCACTCAGTCATAGCTTAGAAGATAAGCGAAGGCACAAGTAATATCTGGAAGCTAATGTCTGCTTTGATAACAGTCGCTCCATTTCATCACAGTCAGAAATGATAATTATTAATAATTTAAGTCTTAATCTTTTATCATGAAATTATTTGAAAATTACTGTAAGAAACTCTAAAAAAAAATTTTGATGGTATTTGTTATGAGAAAACAAGTTTCGACAGCTATCCCAAACCCCTTTTCTGAATTCCCCTGTCTTCCATGGAAGGAGGGAAAGTCATCTTCTTTGGGTACATAGGCGTTTATGCTGCCCGAAGCTCATCCTCCTTTCCTGGCCCTGTCCATCTATTTTTCTGTTTTGAAAATAAAATTTTTCAATGAAGAATATTAGCATGTAGCTCATTACCTCTGTAGCTGGCTGTGATTTGACCAAGAACAACTAATATGGTAAGCAAGGAAAGGAAGAAAGTTTCAGAAGACCAAAAGAACCGTTTCCTTCCCTCAGGCAGGCATGGTTAAACAACTGGGCAGTTTCCAAAGGTGTAAGGCACCAGGCTTAAGTCATGACAGACTTTCCTTTGAAGTGGAGGTAGTTGCATTTTATTGTTTCACAGGGTACTTGTTGTGTGAAATCAGATCTAGTAAAGATGTCTTGACTGAAGAAGAGCCTAATTCTACTGCTGGGTGGTTGGGGTGGTGATGCTCTGGTCTTCCATGTCTATCTCATTAAAGCAGGCACATCTCAGGTCTGTTTCTGAGCACTATAACTGCTTGATTAATATTTATTAATCCTCCTTCCAATATTTCATTGTTTTCTGTTTGGTTTTATCTTTATAGCATTTGTTTTCCAGATGTGAAAAAGTCTGAGAGAAGAGAACAGATATGGGACTTCCCTGAGCAGAAGATCTCTATTACCCATGGCAAAATCTGGGAGGTACAATCCATTTTGGGATTTGTATCCAAAAATTGATGTCAAAGTATCCCAAAGTCCAAAGTAGAGCTATCTTTAATTGTCTAACTTAGGAAACATTAATGTGCACTTCTCTCATTTTTCTATGACCGTTCTCAGATGAAATGTATTTATGTACTAGGCAAAAAGAATATGGTATCTCCTTAGCACTTATTATTTATGACTTGAACCCAGGATATCACAGTTGTGAGGTGATCAGTTTTCATCTGCGGTATAAATAGGTTTTGTGCTTTTTTCTCAGAAACAGCCTCTGTTCCTGTCTTCAAGTAATAAGTGGTATGTTTTTGACATGATGCAAATACTTGTTGAAGGTTAAGCTGAACCCATTTAAACTGATTTTGTATACGGCCCATTCAGAGCATCCCATGTGTCTCTGGAAAGGACAATTAATGCAGACTTTTGCTCCACTGATAGGTAAATTCAGACCTGTTCAGACCTCCTCTTTGTTTGGGTTAACTTGGTTCAAGAGCTGTCAAAAGCCTGATATCTCCTCTGAACTTCCTTAGTAAAGATGCAGTTGGATGAGGAAGGAGATGAGCGTGGTACAAGTTAAAAACAAACAAACAAACAAAAAAAGAAAACAAAAAAATCACTAAAGTGATGGACATAAGTGGCAAGCCAAGTTGTAGTGTCTTGTAATAGAACAAATAACAATAGAAGTGCTGTGGTCTCTCTGACTGGTAGAAAGTTAAGCCATAATCTTTTTTATTTAAAATAAAATAAAATAAAAAAGCAAGCAAACATTGTTCTTAACGGGGAAGTGCAGGTCTTTTGCTCTGCTCCATCATCTGGAAAGCAAAGGGAACTGGATGGCTCCTGCCCTGTCTGCATAGATGTGACTGTGTAAAGGAGACTCAAAGACATCTGGTTACCCCTCTTGGGGAGGCACTCTGGGAGCCCGGGGGCAGGGAAGGACAGCAAGATACTGTTTTAAGGATAGAAGTTTCAGCCATCCAAATGAAAGCAATGACAATATCTGAGGTGACGTGCAAAAGGCTCTGGATTAGCATCCGTATCCTTACGAGGCAGTTGGAGACAGGGTAAAGAACACAATGGCAAATTCCACAGAGGACACAGGATGGTAAACCTGGGCAAAGTTCATGAAAGCTGTGAGAAACTTGAGAGGCACCTCACCAAGCTGGGGCAGCCACCGACCAGCATGCTGTGTGCAGTTGGATATCTGCAGCTCAGTGCAGAGATCCAGTGGGAAGGATTCAGAAAGGAGTGTGAAGAAAGGACAAAGGGAATGGGAAAGCTTTCATGGAGGGACACTGAAAAGACTTCGGTAGTTTAACAAGAAAGGGCAAAAAACATGTAGAAGATTTAAAAATATACCTCCATATGGCATAGTGGAAGCCTCTGTTCACCTGTTGATTCATAAGGTAAAATACTGTGAAATTGTTTTGTTGAAAAAAATTGAATTTAAGTTGAAAATGGCAGTCAAAGCTTTTCTATCCTTTGACTGCTAAGCCAATATAACTCATTCCCCTTAACTTTCATTGGAACCAAGGACTGAAAAGAAAGGACTAGGTAGCATAGGGATAATGATTAATCAAAATGAATAACAGATACTTATGAGGAACATGAACCCTCAACCTTAAAGGCATTAATCAGTTCTAATTCTTGAAAGTTAGGAGAAAACTTCCTTTCTGCTTCTTGGTACAAAAAGCTGCCGGTATTGATTTCTACAGAAGCTACTCTCTTTGAAACTTTGGTGCTTGCTTCAGCTAAGGACAAGATACCGAAGATCTCTTCTGTGACCATGTACGGGCTTTATTAAAGCCTGCCTGTCCTGCAACCTTCTCCTTCATCACTGAGTCCACATTTGGCTTCTCTTGTATTACATAAAAAGCTCCTTGTCCCCTTTTTTGAATGTTGGCCAAACTCACACAGCTGTGAGTTTGAGAAGGCACGTTTTAAAATCCAAATGAGAGAGGGAAGGATTTAGAAGGGGTAATAGGAGAACCAGGAAAAAGTAGATGCTCACTTTTATTTCCTTATTTTTCCTTTGGTTTGACAAAAAAAAAAAGAAAACCAAAACCTGAAAAAGTAACAAACTTTTCATAATTACCTGAAATAGATTTCAGTAGAATGGTGCACCCAAAAATGCTTAAGAAATATTGGAGTTAAAGCGGGTTCCAGACACATCTGAAATGGTCTGTTCATATCTAATTATAGCTGCTGCTCTGCGTGTGTGTGTGTTTGATTTTGCAGCGCAGATGGAGTGGCTGTTTCACTTGGCCGCATGTGTGTTGGCCTGAACCCGTCCCCTCATTCACTGCATTCTGACACTATGTTTAGAAGCACTAACTATCCAAATTATAATGGGCCTCATGCTTTGCATTTAGACTGCAAAAGTTAAAGCCAACTAAAACAAATGCCTCAACACTGATTTTTTTTTTTTTTTAATTTAAACTTATTTCATTATAAGACATTCTCTTAAGAGAAATTATTAATGAGATATTAATGAGATTTATTTTGGTGTGGTACACTGAAGATGAATCTACTAAACAAGCCTATATATATATATATTTTTTTTTTTAATGCAGTACATCTCTCATACATTTGATGCAATTTCCCCTCAAGTATTAATTTAGAAAAAATACTGAATATTTCTTAAACTTGCATTTGAAGAGGAGAGAATTAAATGCCTTCAGACTTGTAGCCTGTTTGTTCTCTCTGTCACATCTGCTGGTGCAGTACCTGTCTCCTGTCATGGGAGAGGAGAATAAAATCATGTTTGCAGCCCCCTTCCCATCCACACTGTGGCAATGCTGACCCCTGGTCTATTCTTTGTGTGTTCTGACACAAATTTCAGCCTTGCATCTTTTTATTTAGAAGTTCTTCATGAATCTTTTATGGGCACAAACTGGCATTGCAAATATGACAAGATATTGCACTTGTTCTTGTGAATGTGTATCTCTGCTCCTTCAGTCCAGAAATGGGGTAAAACACTGTGTTCTTTGTGACTGCTCTCAAGCAAGAAACAAAGCAAAAACTTGGAATACTCTGTTAGCTGAAGGAATAAGGAAAACTGAGAAAGTGCACTTGAGTCAAGCATCATTTTTTAGGGGCGGAAAGACAAAAGTTCAAACTTGGTCTAAGATGCTTCAGGAGAACATAACTCAAGGAAAGGAAGATGCACACGGTAGATTAGATAAAGTGCAGAGGCTGCAACTGTCAACACAGAAATAACTAAAAGTGAATTTGAGTTAAGAGATATGAAGGATGAACAGCTATTAATAATAATGAGACATTGAAGAAATCCCACAGCAGCCGATGGGAGAAATCTGAGAAGGTAATGCTATTAGAAGGATTTGTAAAAATAGTAAGATATGTTTGCAGGGGCCATCTCTCAGTCATGTTGGTAGAGTAATGGAACATAAAATCCAAGTTTCTAGAGTTGGAGCATCCGAGATCCAAAAGCAAGTCAGAATCGTGGAACTAACCAAAATCCATACCAAAGGAAAAGCCTTACAGAAATAGCTGAACTGCTGTATCAGATGACCATAGCAAGACTTCATTTGATATAGCAGGGAAGGACGAAACACTTGTACACATCACTCAAGAGTGGAGCGTGAGAGGAATAAGGCCGAGAGGATATAGCTCAAAGAAACTAAAGAATTTAGGCTAGCAACACCCCCACCCCCCCACACCCCTCAAAAAAGCGTTTGAAATTTATCTGTCTACTTTTCTGATGCAATTAAAATTTTTAATGGGCAGGAACTAATTTTTCTAGTCATTGAGTCTGGACAGAAATATGGGAAAAAAAAATAGTGCAGGGTCAGCAGAAAAGGTGAGGTGCTGGTTTACTTGAGTGATAACTATTTTTTCACCAAGTATGACTGAAGAAAGATCTAGCTGACTGGTAACTCACTCTTTTCTTCACAGTGAAAGTTAAGTGAATTCTGTTCACATACATTTGAACAGCTTTGGACTAATTTGCATTTTATAGGAGAAACATTCACCCACTTCCTGCAAAATCCCCTCTCCCCCTCCAGAAACAATGTCATTTATTATTAATATAAAAATACCTGATGTAATTGTGGCAAATTGTTAACCAACAATAGCATGAACAATTAGCACAGAGTACCAGCTCCTGCTTTGCTGCACGTCCCTTGGATCTTCAGCTTCCACGTAACCTGAGTTTTAAGAAATTTAAAGAAAAGCATCAAGTTTCATGGATTATACTATCATAACTAAACCCAACCGAAAATCCTACGAAATGGATTGTTTCACATCAATACTCCTTGTGTTTGATCTTGTTCACTGAGAACCAGCAGAGCCTTAGTAAACCAGCAAATTTTCTTCTGGTTCCAAAGCAAGAAAATTTTCTTGGGAAGCTTTCATCTGGCTCTACTGGTGGCTGCTGGTTGTCACATAAGACCATCCCTCACTTGGAGGGAGATGTGACTTCCCTAGAGTTGCAGAGTTGCATGCAGATGACAGGCTGAGCGTATCTCTGGAATTAGGCTGGTATGCTTATAATAACTTGTGTGCCCTAGTTATTATTGTTCAACGAGGAGTAAATATAATAGCTTTACAGCCCACCATATTAAATGGAATTCAATGATAGATCATTTACAAAACCAAATGGTTTTAAAATGATCCCGCAATGTGCTGAGTAGCTCTTATAATGTCCACAGACTCTAATTTGGGAAAGGTATTTGTGCGCACCCATGACCTTAAGCGCACAGTTCCATTCCTTTGCCTAAAGACAAAATTTCCTAAATTGGTGTCACAATAACTTCAACTCTTATCTGAAAATTCACAGAATTACGAGAATGTTGATGAAAATGTTTCTGTCTTGTACTTCTTCCAGTGTATTTTAGCAAGTCACAAACAGCATAATTGTTGCATTTTACACTATTAAAATCTACGTGTTTGGAGGTTGTATTCTTGTGGTTAAATTGTATAGCAGCAACTCTTTTCTTGGTTTTGTGCTGGGCAATAATTTTCTCTGAAGAATTATTATTATTTTTTTTCTTGTTGTTGTTATTATTGGTCCTTTTACAGAAGTTATCTAACGTGATGTAAAATGTGACATGCAGGGGGTGATAATATATTGACATAATATAAAAACCTATATCTGAATAGACTCGGTTCTTTAATACCAGCAGGGGACTGAATCATGGATAATGCTGTTTCTCTTCTTCTTTGTTTCTGTATCAAAACAAAATAATAGAAACTGATTTTCAGTTATTTACCAACTTTATTTACCAAGAAAACATGTTTATTAGAAATCAGGTGTGGGAGTTGGTATGTATTTTAATGATTTATATTCCCAAGTGTGCTTTTTTAACCTACTTTGTTCATTTCAGAACATTTAATTCACTGAAACTCTTAGCAACTTTTCATATTTTTATTTAAAAAGTTTAAAATCAATTATTCAATCTGACTATTCAGTTTAGAGGAGATGTTAAGCTATTAAGTCTTCTGAAGTCTTCTCTCCTCTCATATGGAAAGCAAATGTAAATAAAGTATTTGCAAAATGGTGAACAATGGCTAGAAATTTGGGGAATAGAATAAGCAGCTTATGGCCATGATAGAAAGACCTTTGCTTTTGTTCTCTTTCTTCCCATGCCCCACCAAAGGAGCCCCACGACAGGAGTCTCTGATCTCCCAGGCATTTTTATTCCACAGTCTTGCCCTTTTTCTTATTATCTGCTTTTTATTTTTTTGTTTGTTTGTTTGTTTGTTTGTTTTTGACATCTTTATCACAGCGTGAGTGTTCTTGCCCATCTTCCTCCTTCTACTGGTCTCTAGACACACTCAATGTGCCATCTACAGTTGCTGGCATCTTTTTTTATCATCTATCGTTCATCCAACCCTCTCAAGCAGAATAACCCTCATGGGGATTTGGAGAGATGGCTTTGCAAGGAAACCTGAATGGTCTGCTGTCTGCACCTGACTGTTTTGTCCTCCTGTTGGAACTTTGAAACACCAGCCCACCACTGCTGTGGCCTTTCCCTTCCACTGGCTTGCTTCTGTGGGGTCTCTTGCCCTCACAGAACTCATGCTAATGTTACTTTTTCAGCATTTCTACAAAGTTACACCTCAGTATTTCCAGAGCATTCCATGGGAATTGCTATGCTTCTTTCCTTGGGCTCTTCTCTTCTATCTGTCCTTATTGATGTCCTGTTCCATCCTTTAACAAAAGTTCAGCAGCCCTCTATATGGGCTCTAATCTCCTTCTCTGTTCCTGTCCTGCTGTGTCTGTCCTTAGGGTCAATGTCACTGAAACAGGGATTTATAGCCCATAAATTCAAATTAGATTTATATTTAGATGCAGATTTCTATACAATGAATTTAACGGTAAATTATCAAAAGTCATCTTGTCTTCCTTGTGTTTCTACTTTGCATTGGAGAATAAGTCTCCATAAATAGCAACACAATAGTTGTATGTATAGCTTTAATTTTTCTCAGTGCAGTTTCTATTTTAATTCTTTTTTGGTGACAGTTACAAAGGCCTTAGTGCTGATTAGTCCCCATGTTCACTGATATTGAAGCCTTTCCTAACTTAAACAATAATTCTGCATAATTTTATTTTCTCTTTGTATATATCTGTTGCCTCTAGTTTTATAACTGAGACTCATCTACCCAGGAAGTTAATAAAAATTATCTAGTGGTATAATTTGAAGCAGATTAGTTTGATTGCATTGAATCAGTTTTTGGCACTTACTCAGAATTTAAATGGCTTTATTTTATTTCAGCTTATTCTGTTCTCCAAATGACAATCAAGTAAGGTTGAGCTAGACTTAACTCTTAGGGGCTTTTAGAAGAAGCATATTCTGAAGAACTTGAACAATGAGAAGCAGAGATTTACCTCAATTTGTGGTGCAGTGGGTAGCCAGAATTGGGTATAAGAACATGCCTTATAAGGGACAGGGTACAGAACAGAAAACTGAGTTGTCACTGGGAAAACTGAGTTCTGGAAAATTAAAATTGATTTAAATATGAGGAATGTTTAAAAAATTATCCATTGACTTGAAATCTGACTATAGTACATTACATGATAATCTAGTGTTGCAACATTTAGAGAAAGCATGAAGGAAAATATACTTTGATATAATGTGAGAAAATGCTATATAAAATGGAAAGTGATGAAAAAGATTTAAAATGTCTCAGAGATCCAGATAATTACCCACCCAAACCCATTATTTAAGAATCTGTATTTTCAGTTTATTAGGTGTTTTTCCCACATAGATAAAACAAAACTGCATGGAAATATAAGCTGTAGAAAATATCTTTGTCCTATTGTCCTGTTTTATAACAGAACATTGTTTATTTTCATGTATTCTAGTAGCAATAATAAAGATCTTACTTGAAAAATGACTGGAAGCTGAACTTTCATAAACACTTCAGCAATTTAGGAGCTTAAAAACTAATGAAAATTACCTTACCATTTTAAATATTAAGCCTGTTAAGATAACCTTGTAACTTTTTACCTTTTTTAAACACTGGAGTTTGTAATGCTGTAATAATTGAAAACCACTTCTTAGAGACAATATTTTGTCTGTTAGAAGGTTACTATATTCTTGTGTTAGAAGAAGACTGACTTTTTTTCTCCTTTTTTATTTTTTATTTATATATTTATTATTTTTTTCTCCCAGAAAATGTTTGGTGTTTATCTGCAATGGTACAACCCAAATGGTTAACAATGAGGAACTGTGTTTATAGAAGAGATGTGATCTGGACTCATGACACACAGACATCTTCAGTTTTGACCATGTGTAGATTCCTGACAGATGACTTTTGTGATTAACTGTACTCAGCTTTCAGACCAGTGCTTGTGCATATTCCTGTAGTGCCATAAAAGAAGTGTTTCATGTATACCTACACATTCTGCATTAGCTCCCCGTGTGAAGAGGTCCTCAGAGTCTGCACAGGTCTGTGCAGTCTGTGCTTGAGTTGTACACACTGCAGTTCTGCTCATATCTGTGGGCCAGATGAAAGTGAGATTGCAGACTAATAGGACACATTTACTCAGATGGCATTTGGCCAATTTTCTGATAAAATGATTGCTAAATAAACCAAGAGTTAAATGCAACGTGCTGCCAAGGAACATAGTTTGCCTTTTGCTGTGAGGAGTAGAATGTGAGTCAACCAAAGCATTCGGCTACAGCCCGCTTCCAGGCTTGAGGCTGAAATGAGATACTTGTTTGCCCACACCTGCTGTATGTCCATCATTTCTCAAAATGCAGAGCCTTGTAGGTACACCACCTACAGGTGAATGCAGGCTCACAAAGCTACTTCTTGGTCTGTGATACAAATGGGAAGAAATCCCAGCTCCAGTTGTACCCACATCAAGTTCAATTAATACCTCAGAGTCAAAGCCCAGTGAAAAAACATGTTTAAATGAAGTGTGCGATTTTTTCCCGTGTGCTGGAATGGCACAAGAAATATTCTGGAATACCAAAAATGGAAAAGTAGAGCCAGAACTACTTTAGGATATGAACAAAGTAGTGTAAGCTTTGATCACAAGATCTCACCAATAGCTGTCTGTTCTGATATTAGCACACTAGTATTTCAGTGGATTAAACGCAAGCAAATTCAATCATAAGACACTGTCCAAAGTTGTTTGTTGTTTCAGAGGAAAGAGTTTATTTATTAGTATCCTTTTCTTTTGAAAAATAGATAAACAATTTTCCTAGAACAGCATTTTAATATATATATATAATTTAAAAATTAAATTATTGTCTAAGTACACGATTTTCTTGTGCTTCCTTAATAAATATGTTTTCATAATTACCCATTCACAGATGTATCGAAATTGTTTCTAGGGAAATACAAAAGACCTCAAAAGTAGGTTAATGAGCCAAACTATTACTTTCTCATACCTACCTCCTATCTTCTCTTACTGACAGTTATGATGTAGACAAAGCTATGAGAGCAAGTAGATAATTGCACTTTCTACATTTTTTTTTTCTGATTCCACCCTTTATACTGACTATAATGATTTGTGCATGCACATGTGCAATTCTACTAATTTATTTATAAACTTCTACATAAGTATTTTAGGGTAGATACAAATTTCTTATTTTGCTAACCTAATTGTGTTATCACTTAACTTTGGAGATATATGCAGAAAGGCAGACAAAAATCATTTGATATTTCAGTAAAAAAGTATGACTATCTTTCAGTGATTTAGAAAAAAAAGGTCTTTGCCTGCTTGTTCTGCTTAGCAGCAGAAATATTTTAAAGGTTACAGATGTCTCAAAATAAAGGGGTGTGGGAAAGATTTCACTTTTAACTGAATACAATTTCCGCCAACACTGTAAAACTGAAGTTCTGATTACATTAGTATTTGTTACCGTACTGGAAATGATATATCAGAATTGAGGCTTTGAAAAATTTGAAATTTGTGGTTATTGATAAAGCAGTTTGTAAACTAAATTCAAACTTTCCAGCCAAGTTTATCTAAAATAGGTGCTTTAATTTCTGTTTGCCTGTTTGCTGGATTAAATGGAAGAAAAGACGGAAGTAATTGTTTCTCAGGCTCTGGCTCCAGCCATTAGTGATGTTAAAATGTGATGTTACTTACAGGAAACTGCATAGACCTTTAAAATATGGTTGTTTGGTGGTTTGGATTACAGTTAAATTACTTAATATGATGATATTCAGAATTAAATTTCTTATCTAGTTTTTGTAAAATGACCACACTAAAGAATGGAAAAGTGATTTTAGGAAGTTCTGTAGGTCAAGAGGACAATGTTGATTCATATCATAGAGATTTTTAGGCACATCATTTTGAAAATGTTTGCTTTTGTCTGTACTGTATTCCTGTAAGCTTCATACTGTGTTGTTTGGTACTGGAAATGCTAAGAGGAAGCAACTTGGAGGGCTCGATGGCCAGCTGCCTGATTGCAGTGCCATGCAAGGATGAAGGGCCAGCAAGCAAGACAGAGGAAAATGTTCCCAGTTTTGAGGGTTCTATCCAGGGCTTCCAAGAAGAGGGTCAGGTCAATTATTTACTGATAGTTGAATTGCCAAAATCAATCCAAACAACAAACAAATTAAAAATTGATAACAAATGTGTAATTTATTATTGGTTAAGGTTTCTCTGAGGTACTGTAAGGTCACAACATTTGCCATCAGCCAGGTTCTTGCTCCTTAGGAAAGGCAGGCTTCTTCTCTGACAGTGGTTATCAAGAACAATATCAATATTATAAGTCCATTTTTGTGAAAATGTTCAGAATGTAATATTGGGAATAGCTTAATTTTAGCTGTAATTGGAATCGTAGCAATAACTGACTCATATTGCAAGGGTAAGGTTGGTGGCAGTTTTCTACACTGCTAGATATCTCCAGCACTGTTTCATCTTTGTTTTTTGGACAAATTTCATACCTATTCATTTTTACAGTAGGTAAGCTGACATTAAAATGATGGTGTGAATTTGTTCATTATCTGCAAAGATGGCAAAAATGGATTTCTCAGCCTATTTCAAGAAAGTCTCCAGCTGAACAAAACATTTTGTTCCAGTATTGGAATGCTGCATTGTGTTATTTTGGAAATGTGAGAGGAAAAAACTGTGAAAAGAAAATTCCCATCTGATTTATCAAGAAATCTATTTTAAGTTTTGTGATTTTTTTTCTCTGAAACAGTTCACTACATTGATCTATCTCTAATGGCCAATACAAATCCACAGATTATGTTATAATTAATAATGAAACAACAAAATAAATCCTTAATTTATGAAACAAGAATTCTTTTTGAAAGGTCACATTTTTATGGCCATATATATTTCTTTTTTAGCAATTCAGAGTGTTGACACAAAGAGATTTTTCACACAAATATTTTTCATTAAAACAGAAAAAGGAAATTCTTATTTAAATATATGAAATTAAGACACATTTTTCTTTGCCACTTTCCTGGAAAAATTCTATGCAGTTTTCTTTTTCTATTCTTCTGTTTCTTCTCTGGCAAGTGAGGCTAGACAAAGGTTTTACTCCTTTTACATGTATTTGTTATCATATTACATTATTTTGCTGTGATTTTACATTAAGTTCATTCTGATTTCATGCTTTACAAGGGCTAAAAGCTCTTCTACAAACAATACTATAGGTACTAGTACACAGCTGATTTCTTCCTTTTCATCTAAATGGTGGTAAAAGACCCTAAACATAAGGTCTTGAAGATTTGCAATGGTTTCTGTGAATGGAATATTTCCTCACTTTCTTTTGAATTCAGTAAATTTATAAGCAACACTGTCTTTTCCTAGTATGACTTAAATGTGATTGAAGTGATGAATTATCTTCCTTGTCTCATTATATAGATTTCATTTTGATGATTTTACTAGCTAAAAAATTAGCCAAGTTTTAAAAACAATAGTTTTTGTTACACTTTGGTTTACTATATTTATTAATAGTAGTTGTCTGAAAGTCAAGGAAATGACGCATGTGTATAAAAAGTAAAAAATGGCCAGCAGCATTCTTTAGTTTTCAACACATGATTCCAGTGGCCTTGCCCTTTGGCCAAGACTTTTGTTGAGTTTCTTCTGTAACCTTTATCCTTATTTATATTCCTTCCTTTCCCTTTCGAGGGACCTTTTGTATTTGTTGTGAACCTTTTTAACCTTTTGACTAGAAAGTGGGATTTTTTTTTTAATTATTATTATTTTTTTTTAAGAAATGAGATCATTAGAAATGAGAATTGCTGGCCTGTCTGCAAAGTCATGGATTACATCTTTTCCTACAGAAGCTGCAGCACAAGGACAAAATGTGCATCTTACTTTTCTTGCCCCACTACTGTGCCTTAACCGCTTTACAAATAAACTGTCTTTAAGAGAGTCACACTGTTTTTTTGTTTTTGTTGGAAGTATCTTTAACACATTTAGCAGTGGCTTCAGCTATCCCTAATTTGCCTAAAAATGTTTGCCTAAAACCTACAGCAGAACTGAAGGATGTAAGTATTCTGCCTGTGGCTGCCTTAAGACTTTGGCAAGTATTTGATGCTGATGGCATTTCAGTGAGGTGAAGACCTATACTGACTCCATCATCTCCCAGGGAGCCTAAAAGCTGGCACAAAAGGCAGCACAAAGTTCTCACATAGTCATCTCAGCAGATGGTCTCTTTTTTCCAGAAATGCCTCCTCATTCCTACTGGCTTATCATAAGAGTTGGTAAATGTTCAGCATTTCTGAAAAATCTCATGTAGAATTATAGGAGGTTAGCTGTAGCATCCCATCCAGTTGTTGTTGAGAAAAGGAAATAACTTCTTTAATGGCCTGAAAAAGATGCATTAGAAAGTGTAACAGTCTGAGTCCCCCCCAAAAAAAAAATTTTGAGTGTACATAAACTGAATGTTGCCTTGACATCCTTTCTGAATTAGAACATGACCTCCTCAAGCACCACATCACATGTCCTTTAATACAGACATTTCAGTGAGGAATTTGGGTCCTCCTGCCTTATGGTGGAGCCTGTAGATTCTAGAGGGCTGCTGAAGAGTTGCAGCTGAGGCTTTGGTGATCCTGGCTGCCTTCTTTGATAAAAGAAAATAAAAATAAAAAGCTGGGAGGACTCTCCCCAGTTCTATCCTGAGAAAAAAAACTCTGAGCAGCTGGTATTACTTGAAACTCCTAAATTTTTATTCTGTGTGGATGACACACAAGTTAGAGAAGATGAGGGAAGAACTGTGGTTTATACTTGTGAATTTGCTTGAAATAGAAAACAGATTTCACACTTGAGATGAAACATCAAGATATGCAGGTCTCTCTGGAACACTATCTTTGGGTATGATGTCTTTGTGCTGTCTACATGAAACTGCATTACAGCACCAGTATGCAGGCAATAAATGGAAGAGTGGCAAGTGGTAAAGTAAGTACTCCATTACACTGAAGTTATCACTAGATTAACATTTCTGAAAATCCAGGGGAGCTGAAAAAAATGGAAATGGGTGGAAGGAAGCTTGAACTAAATACACAAAATGAAATGTGCACTAAAATCTGTAAGAACACCCCTCCCCTCCAAAAACCCAAATCTCAGAAGTTTAAAGTTAACTCAGGAAGCATAAAAGAACGTCATTTATTATAAATATTAAATGGCTTTTGGGTCTTGTCTCTAAGAACTACTTAATGCACAGAACCCACATTTATGTCTGTTTTCCAAGCACATTTCCAAACATGTTTATGAGTTAAAGGAGCAAAGGTGTCAGAGAAGCCAATTTTGGTTCTTGTTTTGTTAGGTCTGATTTATAGACTAAGTAGTGTCTGAATGAGGTAACATGGTTGTTAACAAGGTTGATATTTTGAAAAGAAAGGTATTTTGACAAACAGAAAGTGAAGTAATAGTAAAAAGTTGAAGTTTCACAGTGAGAACTTCTGCTGTTATCTAAAGGAATGTCCTACCCAAGGTGTCTATCTCTCCCTTTGCCATAAAGACAAGTCAAGTCAAGCTTTGAGCCTGTAATTCACATCTACATCAGTTATCTTGGGCAAGTCGTATAAATTCATCATTAAGTTCAAATCTCCCTGAGCCAGAAGTCAGAGGTTACCCCTTACTTCTGCCAGGAAGGGTTTATAGGCATAACATCACACATCCTTGCAGGGCTGTGCAGCTCTGTACCCATCTCACAGTGCAGCTGGAGTGAGATAAAATGACTTGGCTTTCCTCTGCCTCCACCTCCTAGGAAGGCTTCTCGGGTGGGTGGTGTTCAGAGCACATGAAGCCCAGACCTCAAAGCATTTGGGGCCTTAGGAGATGCGGTGGCTACTTGCACTCAGGAGCATAGCTAAAGGCTGCAGTGATGCACCTCTGCAGAACACAGATGACTGTTGGATGAGGTGAGAAACACGAATCCTGTGCCTGCCCCAGCCAGGGCTTGCACCCGTACGTGCCACACAGCCTGGGAGTGCCCTAGTCAATAGGACAGCAGTTGTTAGGGACTGAGGGAATGAGGAATTTTCCGTTCTTCTATTAAAAATACACCAAGGGAAGGATTTAATGTTTCTTTGGGCTAGTGGGAGAATTCAAGAACCTGTCTGACCTTGGTGCAGGTGCTGGGACACTGCTTTTACTGTTATGGCTGGGTTTGTTTCTTGGGACGAGTGGGGTGCAGCCTCAAACCTCCCTGAGCTGAAAAGGGCACTGAGCCTGGGTCTTCCCTTTCCTCAGTAGTGTAATGTCACATAGCTGATCAAAATGGGAACTTGTGCCCTGCGGTTGAAAAGAGAAGACAGATTTTTTCCCTGTTTTTAAAGAGTTTGAATTTCCTCTTTAACTCCAGCAGAGGAATATGGACAACCCCAGAACTGAGCACCTCTGCACGCTATAGCTATGCATGTAAATCTAGAGCCTGTCTTGAAGAAGGTTAGAGCCAGGACAGTCTCTAACCATCCATCAACCATTTTCCCCTTTGCCAACATACTGTTCTGCCTGATGTTGTGTCTGGGGACCTTCCTCTGGCACACCACCTCCTTCCTCTGCACAGCAAGAGATGCACAGAGCTCTGCTAACTCAGGGCTGTGCAGTCCCCTCCACCCATGCTCAGGTATAGAGACCTACAAGTTTGCAGCAAGGCCCTTCACAGAAGAAGACAAGACATTTTGTTTTGATCACCAAAGTTAAATTTGATGGGGTGGCTCACATCAATGTCAATACCTACAGTTCTGTAGGACAAAGATCTAGGATCATAACTACTATATACTTTAAAGAGGATGTTTGTATTTTTTGTTGCTTATTTTGAAATGATATTTTGAATGTATTTCAATGCTGGTAAGATGGTATTTATTGCTAAATATTAAGATGGAACTTGAAGTACTCGCTGAAGGTCAAATTCTCACCCAATATAAATTTCCATTGCCCTGTGAAAAGCAATATATTTGTATCTGTTATCACCACCTGAAAGATATAGTTTGGAAACGTGGGGGAAAAAAAAATAGTGTGTTGTAATAAAAAAACAAACTCAAAACCCTTTAAAACCAAACCAAAACAAAAGATAAATGCCAAAACCAGAAACAAAATAAAAAAAAAAAAAAAGAGAGAGAGTGAGAAAGAGCCAGAGTTGACAGTACAACACTATGCATGTGTTTGTATGAAGAATCTCTGCAGCATTTCTGTTCATTGAAGAAGGAACTGAGTGCCGCAGTAGATGACTGCAAACTCACATTTATCTCTGGAATTTCTTTTGCTTCTGGAAATCACAAGATAAGCTGAGAAAAAGACATCAAAATGTATTAATGAAATATATAGGTATGTAATGGATCTTGATTAATGATATATCTAATCAAATAAAACATTACATGATTCATGATTCTTAAATGTGATTTGCCAACAATATTCCATTTGGGCACTGTTTTCAAAGGATATTGTTAAGGTTTAGGAGATGAAGTTTTCAGGTTAAGTTGTTATAATGAAAACACCACTCAATATGTACGGCTTGAAAATCCATTGTTAATTAACAGCATTCAATTCTTAATTGTCTTTTTACCAGTTCAGTTGAAATCATTGACACAAAATACATTGTTAAACTGCTTAATCAATCATTGTAGAAAAATAGAGGTGTTTGATAGGGACATTCTAGTACAAAGTTTACGTGAAGCTTCCCCATTGAAAGCTTTGGAGGCTTCTATTTTTTTTAAGCTTATGTTACAAAAATGAGATTTCATAAACTTTACAGTCCATACTACATGAATACCAAAGACAATAAAATACAGGGGGAGAGAGAGAGAAAGAGACAAACACACACACCTTAAGCTTTAAGTGCCCTATTCACAAAAAGATAGCTTACACATGCGCATGCCCCAGTGGCGTAAAGTCTATTTTTTTGTGCTTGAGGACACAAAAAAAGGTTCTGTTAGGGCCCTGAGCTGCTGTTCTAATCAACATAAACTTTTCTTAAACTGCAGCAATGAATTATAGAGTGGCCCAGTAAATTCCAAGAGCAAAAAGCAGGTTTATCCTCAGAGGAATGGTTTGCCTTCAGATCATGCACCTTTTGCTAGGACTGCAGACTGACACAGGCTCTTCCCTACCCACGTGTTACCCCTGGGTCTTCTGCTGTAAGGCTTCTGTCTTCTAGCAGAGCTTTGGAGTGACCCTGCCTTAAAAGTTCTGGGTGCCCCTTGTGGGTGGCCTTACAGATGGGCTGTGATGTGTCAGTGGGAGTGCTGGGCTGGTTCTGGTACCAGGACAGAAGACCAAGCTTTAAGAGGTCTATAGCAAAAGGAGCTGTATCTCAGAAAACTTCAGCATAAATAACCTTTACCTGGTTGACAAAATCATCCATCCCAACTGGAGGGAACAAAAAAAAAAACACCATATTCTGAACCATTACTTAAATCACGCTGCTCTGTGAAAGCCTTTCAGGAAAGATGCTCAGAGATGAAACAAAAGACTTCCCATCCAGCCTGACCTGCCCATCCCTGGTGGCAAACCTTTCTCCCACACCCTGCTCTTCCTGCCTTGGTATTAAGCACAGCTGGAGAGCCTGCAAAACCCTGTGGATTAGCCACACTAGGTGAAAACTGGCGAGGGGCAGTTGTTTCAGCAAAAAACAGAGAATATGTATGGACTTGGAGTGAAAGCTATATCACAGTGCAAAATTTCTACCTGCCCACTGAGATTCTCCTGAGTTGTTTTTTTTTTTTTTTTTTTTCTTCCCATTTTAACGTAAATGTTTCTGTACTAAAATGCTTCAGACTCCTTTCAATATATTTCTCCGTTCTGCAGTGGGCAGGTATTAAAAGAAAACAACACAAACAAACCAAAACCAAGCAAATTAAGGCTGCAGCTTCCTTTCCTTCATTGACAGGAATGTTGTTGTGGATGGGCCAGAGCGAAAGCCCACCAAAAGCATCACAACCTGCATTGAAGAGGCAACATTTAACACATGCTGGGCAGAGTCCTTGGTGCTGGGCACTGCTGTGCTGCGGGAGCAGCATCCATCACACAGTGTGTCCATGAGCAGAGGGCCGTTTGGATCAGCACCCCTGCTGGTGCAGGTGTTGTGGCGTGAGCTATGCAACTGGTAATGTTAAAGTTGTTAAGCCAGGATGTACAGGATTTACAGTGGTTTACAGCAGCCAAGGAGCTAATCTAGGGACCCCTGCTTCTGAACACGGGTGGCAGAATCTATGCATTTTTCTGAGAAGCCCTATTGAAACCTGTTACCCAGGGATGGCATGTGTTTTGTGACTTGTTTTGGGACTGACAAAGCACCGATGCTGTTGGCAAGAGAATTTCTTCCATTATGGCTTCAGCTGAAATTCAGCTGTTTTCCAGCTAGGTGGTTATGATCTGCTCGCTACAGGACCACACTTGGTTTTCAATGGCCTGTGCTGCTCGTGCAGCAACTTGCTCCATTTAAATCCCATGGTTTGTGTGGGGAGAAAGGAGTTGTTTCCCTGGATATTGCACATAAAGGCTAATACCTTATGGAACATGCTTGCTAGACTAGGAATACGCAGGAAATTCTTGTTTGCCACAGTCTAAATTTAGATTGAACTGCCAAGAAAATACCCAGGAATAGTTTGCCTTATTTGTAAACATTTTCACAGTATATCAGTAATTATGTTACAATTTTTCTACCCTGCCCTCTCCCAGACTTATGGCTTTTTAGAGTCAGAAAAATGACCTGTTTGGGAAACAGTGAGGTACTCTAAATAGCTGCCAGTCTGGTACACTGAAGATGTCATGCACTATAAGAGCCATAGATATAAGGGGAGAAATCAGTATGAGACTCCAAATGTTAGAAGAGAAGTGCTTATTTCATGGGTAGTTTGTTTTTGCATCCCGATATTTCTAGAACTCGTTTTCTAAACCTACATTAATTACACAACTATGTACATTATTTAGAAGATCTTTACTACAGTACTTTTGTACATGCGTTGTTTATTACTAAATGTAAAGAGAAATTAATTACATAAGGCATATGTACAGTATCGTGTTGGGTTGCAGAGCCCTCTGCTCACCTTCCTCTTAAAGCTGCAAGGCCCATTTCATAAAGGCTTGCTGACCAGTTTACAAAACTGTCCTGAAATATATATAAAAAAATGGAGTCAAGGCCCATTGCTTTGATGAACATCAATTAGCCTTGCCTTTTTATATATCTTGATTATATTCCGGTGGCTTTTTTTGGTCAGTTTTAGTAAACCTGGAGGTCTGAAGTCTGTGAGGTGCAGAGGAAACCGTCGGTTGTTTGCAGGGTGGGGATGGAGATTCCACTGGAAGTAATGGGTATTGCAGCTTTAACCTATGCCTTTGCTTAGTCTGTGAATCTCTTGAGTTTAATTTGGGCAGGTAGATATTTCACATCTCAAATATTTATTTTCCCAGAATTAAGAATGACAGGGAAGAAAATAAAAGTGTGTGGAAGAAAGGAAAGGGGAACAAAAAGGGAGAAGATAAAGAAGGTCGTGTGGTTCTTACACCTCTGGTGGTTCTACAGTTTGGACTCGTTCTCTAGGTTTGCCACATCACCATTTCTTTCATTTTGGTCTTCTTGATTTTTCTCTTCCTCTTCAGTTTCCAGCTCAGCATGCTGGTCCAGCTTGCTGGAAACAGACCAAGTCAGGGGCAGTTCTGCTCGGCTGGCCATCTCTGCCAGCTCTTTGGCACTGTAAACTGGTGTGTTGGTCTCATATGTTTCATGAAAACTATTGTAGTCAACTTCATAAAATCCATCCTCCAGAGTGAGGACAGGGGTGAAACGATAACCCCACAGGATCTCACTCGTAATGTATGAACTTCGAGCTTGGCATGTCATTCCTGTAACAGAGAAGGAAGAAGTGTTTTAATAAGGACCCTCTGCTTTCCCAAATCCTTTTTTTTTTCTCTTTTTTTTTTTTTTTTCTTTTTTCTTTTTTTCTTTCAAATAGGCAGAGAAGAGTATGTAAAAAAACACATACCAGCAAGATAATAGGCTTGACCTCATATGAGGTTGAGTTTAGAAAGCAATGTTATGGTGTGTAACCTATTTGATGCCTTTTCCTTCTCAAGTACATATATAATAACATGCATTGAGTCTGTGAGCAAAGTCTTAACATTTCTTCATTACATGCAGCTCTTCTTTCTGTATTTCATCAGTGAGTTACTTGCCTGCTGCTGAGTCTAAGATTGCTTGTTGCGAATGTGCGTGACTTGCTTTGTGACATCCTTTTGATCCC